>NC_043007.1:2316140-2376140 GCF_006345805.1 Octopus sinensis | reverse complement strand
AACCGCTAAGTTACGGGGACGTAAACATACCAGTATCGGTTGTCAAGCGATAGTGAGGCGGACAAACACAGACTCACAAACATACACATACACATATATACATACACACACACACATACACACACACGCACACACACATATGTATATATATAATCAAAATAAACAACAAGAATATCCAAAGGTAGTATAGTACAATCGTTTCATGCTACATCATTTAATTAAACAATGTATTACATCAGTTTTAAAATGTAGAGCACTCTTCAGCCTAGATTTTAAAACTGATGTAATGCTTACGTTGTTTAATTAAATAATGTAGCATGAAACGATTGTACTACACTACCTTTGGATATCCTTGTTGCTTATTTTGATTATAATCACCCCATTTGATTTATATGGATAATACCATACCAAATTCTGGTGCCTTTAACTTGAGTACCATATTCATCTGAATCTAAATTTTTGCCGAACATATATATATATATACCTTTCTGAGAAGAGCGTAGGCTCGAAACGTAAAAGACTTTTTCTATTCCTGAGCGTTATACTAATACATCTGTTTGTTTTGTACACCACCTGCCTTCGTCTTTTTTTTTTTTCGTAAACACTCCCTATATATATATATATATATATATATATATATATACATTGGTGTAAGATGGTCGGCAGTCTGTGAGGTTTAAGAGGTAAGCGAAGTCAAACACTCTAACTCTATGCAGTGAAGGACTGGTTTGATAGCGTCAGCTTACATTTGAGTTTCCGTTACAAATACGGGATTGTGGTATACTTTCGCCCGCATCACAGAGTCATGGTAATAACACATAGAAGGAAAGTAAACTCAATACGGACAAACAGGTTTTTATATAATTTGCTGTCGTACATGTAACAGCTAGGCCTGCAATAGGCGTTCTTTGTTACCGGTGTTTTGAAATTCATTAATCAAGGCGTATTTTTATGATAACTCTATGAAAGACCAGATTACTTATTGATAGATATTGCAGGCTATAAATTCGTCTACGAATCTGTGTGTAAATGCAATAGAATAATATAACCTCTAGAGTATTGCTTTAAATACGATTTGATACATGGCTTCGGTCATATTCCTCTTCCATTTGTATATTTGACCAACAAATTAATAGCAATATCAATCGCCGGAACCTCTTACCTACTTGTTAGCCTCATATCACGAAATAAACCAGAAATAATTTTGTTAATATATATTTCTTTACTGCCTACAAGAGGCTAAACATAAAGGGGAAAAACAAAGACGGTCAAAGGGATTAAGTCGATTATATCGACTCCAGTGCATAACTAATACTTTATTTATCGATCCCGAAAGGATGAAAGGCAAAGTGGACCTTGGCGGAATTTGAACTCAGAACGTAACGGCAGACGAAATACCGCCATGCATTTCGCCCGGCGCGCTAGCGTTTGTGCCAGCTCGCCGCCTTAAATTTGTTAATATATAAATTTGTTAATATATACCGCGGTGGTGCCCCAGCATGGCCGCGGCCTTCGGGCTAAAACATATTAAAGGATTTTAAGGAATTATATGTTTGTGTGTAAGCTTTTGTTTTGTCGTTCTATATACTGACTTGTTGAAAATATATGTCCGGCCTTTTAAATACTATAGATTGTAGTTTAGCTGCAAGTGGGCTCTGTGTGAACCAAACCATGCTCAAACCTCTTCTAGGAATTTTGTATGGGATGCATTATCCATGTATCCTGCTTTTTCATGACAATCTCATGTGATTTGAGCAAAAAATACTATTATTTCTAGCAGAGCAAATGAGTAGGTAAGCGCCTTCTTCTAGTTTGTAAATAACTTAGAGCTGACTTATAGATATTTTCTCATTCTGTTCCTTAAATCTATGTATTTTTAATTTGTTGGACACTTACGTCGCGGTTTAATGTCAAAATTTCTCTTTGTATTTTGTAGCCGCCCGGTACACACATTAAGAAGCAAGACAACGGATGAACTTTCGAAAGTCTATTAATATTCCGTATTATTCCTCCTTCATAAATAATTGAAACAACATATCGCCAATCATATTTCTTCGTACCTTTATCAAATTAAACAGGAAACTACAACAATGCCTCAACAGGCGTGCATGCCATTATGACCTTCTGGTATTTCATCAACATATATTATTTATCGCGTGTAAGTATTTGAAGACTTGGAAATTCTGGCGAAATGGTGATATGTCGTTATCATTGTTGTCTCCACTTCACATTTGCTTCTTTTGGCGAACGAGAACACTCTGACTGAAAGAAAAATACACTGAATAGTATATTCTCGCAAATTCTAAATTAATAATAGCTTCTCAATATTGTGTATAATTTCTAATATTACTGAGTGTTTTCAGTAAAACACAATGGTCTCTATTTTTAGGTAACCGGAATTGGAATATTTTGAATTGTTTCTCACTTTCCAAAGACAATAGGGCTGTATGAGAATGTAAAAATTGTGGTAAGTTAGTGATAACGTATGATGTAATGAATGATGTTGTTTTAAAATCTAGCTTAAAATAAATAAGCTATTAGTTTTAAAATATTAATTTAGATAATGAGTCATTTGTATAGAAGAGAAACCAGTTCTGTGTTTGAGCCTCACGTAAGGTAGACTTTTGTTTTTCTTTTGGATCCAGGCCAGATGCAATGTCGATTCAATAACCTCGATCTAACATTGAAATTTGTAAACTTTTGCCATTGTAAAACATAATCGTCTTCGTTGCCATCATCATCATCCCCATCAGCATCATTATCATCATCATTCGAACATAGTCTTCGCCGACCATTTGTCGACGTCAGCCGACTTTGTTGCTTTCCCCAAAATCTCCATTAAGACAATCTTAGCTTACTATTTCATAGAACCGTCTGTACATTACCAAAAACGTTCAATCGGTCTTTCTGCAATAGAAATTGATTTTCCGAAATCGAAATAAAATTCGCAGATTTTCTCGCTCTTCTATTTTATCTTGCCACAAACCGAAACGTTTCTTTGTCATCAAATTTTATAATAGTCGAACTCCAGTAGAAAGTTGGTCCGAAATGTTTACAAGCTTCGTGAGTATGATCACACATATAAAAAGCACACATACATAAATTCATAAACATATATACATGCACACACACGTACACAGAAACACAGCCACTAAACCTTTTTTCTAGTTTCTCTCCCTGTTTATTTTTGTGTTACTTTCTGTCGAAAAGCGTAGGCTCGAAACGTAAAAGACTTTCTTACTTCCCGAGCATTAATTCATATATATATCTACACATACACACATATATATGTATGTATCTGTATGTGTATGTATGTACACATACACGCATATATGTAGTATATATGTAGGGAAACTGAATACAACACATACACAGCTACACACCTATGAGTTAAATGTCATTTGACAGACCTGCATAAGCGCAATTTAACATACACATCAGTAGAAGTGTACATATTTAAAAACTAATTTTGCTCAGCCGGTATTTTGGACGAGGAAAATCATCAACGGTTTAAGAGATTATTGTTAATAGTTAAAAGGTCTCGTTTGAAACAGACCATCCTCAAGCGCGACGTTTAAATTTAATATGAGAAACCATATAACTATCTGAAAACGAATTGAAAGCAATTTAAACCATGCAGCTGTTACTCGTCCATTAATCTCAAAACATTGAGGAGTATAACAAATCAAAAATAAATTGGTAAAAGGGAGAATGCAGTAAACTGCAAGCAGGAATTATCAGTTATTCTTCATTTAATCGACTTAATCGACTTCATTTAATCGACTTAATACCTATGTCTGTCCTTGTTTGTCCCCTCTGTGTTTAGCCCCTTGTGGGTAATAAAGAAATAGGTACATATTTAATCGACCCTGAAAGGATGGAAGGCAAAGCCGACCTCGGCGGAATTTGAACTCAGAACGTAACGGCAGAAGAAATATCACTAGGCATTTCTCCGGCATGCTAACGATTCTGCCAGCTCACCGCCCTAATATATATATATACTAGCAGTATTGCCCGGCGTTGCTCGGGTTTGTAGGGAAATAACTATATAAGCATTTTTAGAGAGTTACTTCCCTTATAGAGGCCAATTCGGGCTTTCTTAGCCATTTCTGTTTTGGTGTCTTCAAGCCATGAAGTCGTTGTTCTAAAAGAACGCTGGTCTCCTTGACAACGCATTACGACGTTGATTTCTTTACACTCCCTTCCCCACAGCTTCACGAGGGAGGGAAGGGGGAGAAGCAAACAGGTGCAGGTGTGAGCGTGGACGCCAACTCCGCTGCCATTGACACACGAAAAATTATGCATTAAAATGGAATAAAAAATGATGTTAAATTATTTTTAAAATCGTAGACTCATCGTTGACGCGCGCTAATAGCCAGACGGGCTCGATATGAATCACGACTATAAGATACCCGAATGTGGTTAAACTGCACCGCAAAATGTGGGAGGAGTTAGGAATCTAAATCGAAGGGGACAGACACTCACACAACTAGAGTTTTATATATATACTAGCAGTATCGCCCGGCGTTGCTCGGGTTTGTAAGGGAAATAACTATATAAGCATTTTTAGAGAGTTACTTCCCTTATAAATTCGGGCTTTCTTAGCCATTTTTGTTTTGGTGTCTTCAAGCCATGAAGTGGTTGTTCTAAAAGAACGCTGGTTTCCTTCACAACGCATTACGACGTTGATTTCTTTACACTCCCTTCCCCACAGCTTCACGAGGGAGGGAAGGGGGAGAAGCAAACAGGTGCAGCTGTGAGCGTGGACGCCAACTCCGCCGCCATCGACATACGATGCATTTTATGCATTAAAATGGAATAAAAAATGATGTTAAATTATTTTTAAAATCGTAGACTCATCGTTGACGCGCGCTAATAGCCAGACGGGCTCGATATGAATCACGACTATAAGATACCCGAATTTGGTTAAACTGCACCGCAAAATGTGGGAGGAGTTAGGAATCTAAATCGAAGGGGACAGACACTCACACAACTAGAGTTTTATATATATATAGATATATATATATATATATATATATATATATATATATATCGACACATATATATTGAGGTTCCCGTCCATGCTAAATAAAACTCTTTTCTAAGAGGTGAGCTGTCACGCGCCAGAGACCAACCTAATATTATCGCAATCATAAAATATACACATATATACACTCATATACACACCCAAGGACAATATGTCGTATTTATGTCAATTATCCCCGCCCTAAACTCTGCGGGAAAAAAAAAACATGCAAATCTCATGTTCTAACCAATACCTGTTTCAGCTCTGCTGAAGCGAAATGTTTATGCAGGAAGGACGTTAATTATTATCTTCCCCTCTTTACATAATTCCGTTAGGAGGTGTTGTCTGTTATTTGTTGACATTATTACTGCAGTCACTACTAATGTTGGTGTAATTTTAACATATATCTGCATAAATCGACGGTTTTATTGCTGTTTTTTCTATTAATTTCATACGCACATCTTTCATGCTTGTGCTTTCGGAAATATTTAACGTTTTTGTCGTCAGTTTACCAAATGTTACCATAAAGTAATATGTTTGCATTTTCCGTATACTTTCCTAAAAGAAGAATTTGTTACTAGACGAATTCATATTCACCACCCACCTTCGAACCATTGCAGCAATATTGAAAATAATTTTTATGAAGCAGAGAAGAATATATAACAAAACATTTCTCTTTAAATTGCGTTACCGAAACCAAACCTAACAGGAAGGATATAGACTGTACCACATCTCTATGCACTGTGACGTCCGAAAATATTTATATTTTATAACATTAACGCACGGTTTCAAACTTTTGAGCAAGTGTTTCACATTAGTGACTTCGTGGACGTTTTACCAAGTCCTAAAGGACGACAGAGTAAGCCATTGAAACCGAAGCAACGCAAGATTAACTCATTTTTACCTGCTGAGGGGACTGAAGCAACATGAAATGCTCAAGAACACAACGTGTCGCCCGGTCCAGGAATCGAAACCACAATCTTATGATCATGGGTCCGACACTCTAACCACTAAGCCACAACTACCAAATGTAATAACACTTAAATAACTTTCAAACAGTTTTATCAAATATTGAGTGTAAGTCAAGATTTTGGTGAATTGATCACCAATCGAGTTGTCAAGGATCGTGTAATTCAAGCAGCTACGCTAAACTAATAAGAATGCAACAAACCAAGCCTTTATCAGATCCAAAGAATGTTAGAATGTAGCTAGAAAGAGGCGAGACTGATTGATCACAGAGGTATACCCCACTCGTGGCACTGGTGTTTAAGCAGATTATAACTCCGATACAGCTTCCTTTGAAAGACCAAACTGAAAGAATATAGTGGTGTTGTGGATGCAGGATCCGTATAATATGGAGTGTGGATCAGGCCGAGCAAAGATTTTGAGTCTGAGGTTGGCGTTGCGAGTATTTATAGTTGAATGAGACAGAAAAACAACTGCTGTTAATGACTGAAGAATTAGATTACTCTGTTTTACTCTTTTACTTTTTTCAGTCATTTGACTGTGGCCATGCTGGAGCACCGCCTTTAGTAGAGCAAATCGACCCCAGGACTTATTCCTTGTAAGCCTAGTACTTATTCTACCGGTCTCTTTTGCCGAACCGCTAAGTTACAGAGACTTAAACACACCAGCATCGGTTGTCAAGCGATGTTGGGGGGACAAACACAGACACACAAACATATACACACACATACATATATATATATATATATATATATATATATATATACATATATACGACGGGCTTCTTTCAGTTTCCGTCTACCAAATACACTCACAAGGCTTTGGTTGGCCTGCGGTTATAATAGAAGACACTTGCCCAAGATGCCACGCAGTGGGACTGAAACCGGAACAATGTGGTTCGTAAGCAACCTACCAACCACACAGCCACTCGCCTTCGCATTAGAAAGGGACGGAATTCCAGCAGTAGTGTGTCAAAATGAAAGTACAACCTCATAGAGATGTTTATCTGTTAATGCTGGCTTTGCAAAATTGAAAGCATTAAAAGTTGCTAATGTTTTATAACAATTCTGTAAATTCCTAGATGGATGTTGCACAAATTCAGACGTGTGAGAAGCATAAATGATGGTTCTTATACGAACAACAGAATACAATATGGGAGATGTTTTGAAGGATTTCTCTACATACTACCAAAAGAACGGTGTAAGACCAAACTAAGCATTATATGAGTTTGTCATACATTTCACAAAGCATTATGTGCAAAAGGGTGTATGTCATGCGCATACTTAAAAACGCACATGCGCACACACGCACGGAGGCACATATATACGCGTACACACACACACATATATAAGGTGTAAAACGCACATGGGAAACTAGAAACCAAGACATACTGAGTCTATAAGACATACTGATATGTGTGTATATATATATGTATATATATATATATATATATATATGTATGAATATATTATTATATTATATCATAATATAAAGAATTATATATATATATATATATGTGTGTGTGTGTGTGTGTGTGTATGTGTATAATGAATTATTAATTAATAAATCTTAGTGTAGCAAAAATATTATAGAAAAATTCTTTGCTACCAGTGGTCTAGCGAGAAGGAAAAATTAGTCAATAGGCTATATATTATTCATACAGTGTGCATTTAAATACATAAGAGATTACCGTAATAGGACATCTGACTCACTAGAAAGAGCAGTTAAACTCCAAACCACTAATACTTATAATTCTGAAAGATAATGAAAAATAAAATCATTTACCCTAGGACTATGCATAGTTTCGTAAATCTTTTGCACATAAAATAAAATAATTTTAATTTACAACTGGCGTTGCCATCTTCAGCAGAAAAAAACATTATAACATATAAACACGAGGCATGTTCATTATCGCCTCGTGTCTATATGTGAGTCTTGGCCTCCTGCTGAAGATGGCAACGCCAGTTGTAAATTAAAATTATTTTATTTTATTTGCAAAAGATTGCCGAAATTATGCATAGTCTAGAAAAGATAGGGTAAATGTTTTTATTTTTCATTCCTTTTCAGAATTATAACTATTAGTGGTTTGGAGTTTAACTGCTCTTTCTAGTGAGTCAGATGTCCTATTCTGATCATCTCTTATGTGTTTAATGTACATTGTATTTTTCTATATAATGAATTAAATACAAGCATCTATATAAAGCATATGTAATATATATATAGATCAAAACAGTTAGATTCAAACTTTTGAACCATACATGTATCTCCTGATAAAATGGTTGAGTGCCCTTCTTTCATTTGCCCATTCACTCGTGTATACATATATATATATATATATATATATATATATATATATATATAATATATATATGTATGTATATATCGCTTTTGGATTTCGTTCGTAATGCAGTTGAGTAGAATAAATTTATTGATTAAAACTAGAACTGCTTGCAATTTGATTGGAGTTAATAAAGGTCTCTACACAAGGAAGTGTAATGCATCTGAATATTTTTTCGCCTGTTAAAACAAAAGGTACCTCGAATTAGAATAAACCACAAGCTAACACACAATACTCCTTTATAATGTCATAGAGTATTGAAAATTTAATTATTAAAACTGGAATTTCGAAAACGAAGGATCATTATTTGGTTGGTTTTTTGCTGTTGATTATTAAAGTGTTCAGCACAAGGGAATACAACGTATGAGAAAGTATCTGTTCTTTAGAAGAAAAGAAACCACAAACGAGAATAAAGAACTCAATAATTATTTATAACGTGTTTTATTTATTTCTCTTTTTTTTTTTCATCAAAGTTGGGAAATGGTATGTCATTAAGTTCTACTACCTTTGCATTTCGGTTGCCGTTAATAATGGACTCAGAATAAGAGGCACTAAAGCATTAGAATCTGTTTGTTAGATGGAACAAAAGAAACTTTAAACCAGAATTTTTTATTTTAAAGAAGCACAATACTAATTTATAACGTATTAGAGAATTATGAATTTATTTATTGAAGCTGACATTTCGAAAGTGAAGTGTCGTTATTTCAATTTTGGTTGTGGTTAATAATCTTCAACATCATCTCTCAACGCAAGTCTGTTAGAACAAAGGAGGACTCCACCGCCAATAAAGAACATCAGATTAGTTTATTATGTTGCAAGTTATCATATAAGTTTATTTATTAAAGCTGTAATTTGTAAAGTAAATTGCCATTCATTTTCTTCTGGGACCATTTGAGATCGTTGTCTTTTAAATGGCTTAAGAGAAAGAAGTGTAATATAATTTCTACGACAGAAACAAGGCCTGAAACTTTGTGGAGAGGGATAGTCAATTGCATTGTCCCGAGATGGCAGAAACGTTAGCATACCGGGTGAAATGCTTAGAGGTATTTCGTCTGCCGTTACGTTCTGAGTTCAAATTCCGCCAAGGTTGACTTTGCCTCTCATCCTTTCGGGGTCGATTAAATAAGTACCAGTTACGCACTGGGGTCGATTAAATAAGTACCAGTTATGCACTCGGGTCGATGTAATCGACTTAATCCGTTTGCCTGTCCTTGTTTGTCCCCTCTGTGTTTAGCCCCTTGTGGGCAATAAAGAAATAGGATAGTCAATTACATTGTCCCGAGGGTTCAACAGATACTTATTTTACCGACCCCAAAAGAATTGAAGACAAAATTGACCTCGGCGGAATTCGAACGCAGTAACGTTAAGACGGCTGAAATACCGATAAGCTAATGATTCTGGTAACTGGCCACTTTTCATATATAAGAGGGATTTTTTTTAAAAAGCTACATTGGAATTTCTCAGTAAGTATTTAATAAGAATTTTTTTTAAATATTAGAATTTAAAAAAGAATAAAACATAATCTGACATCAACAACAGATAAGGTTTTTACGACCAAGACCTCAATCTGCCATGTTCGACCATGAATTTTCACTTGTTTGAGCAGGGGGGTGAAAGAAAATTTTAGGAATAATGGAAGTCGTTTGTGGATGGAAGCCTCCGCACTACACTTTAGAAATTTTTTATCCAAGAGATAAAAATCGTCGCCTCGATGACACGGCAGGCATTGCTGTTATAGCGCAAAAAGCCGGATCAAATACTGCGTACAATGTCGTCCAATGTATTAACAGTTTTGTTAAGTATACCCATTGTCTTGGCACAATTTTAACAACACTTGAATAGATGAAAGGTAAAGTAGACCTAACTGAGATTCGAGCCCAGAACCTAGAGAGTCGGGAACAAATACCGCAAGGTTTTCTATCCAACGTTCTAATGACTCTACTAATTCGATATAACTCTTTTGCAATCATATACTATAAATGTCATAACGAAGGCTATGGCATAGCACCCCCACCACCATCAAACTGTATCATGTCTCTACATATTTGAAAAGACCGGAATTAAATTCAGCCGCAGTTTTTCTGTACAGGTTCTTTCGGAAGCCGAAATATTGAAGATAAAAGAGAAATACTGACGTCATTCAGTCAGTAACAAAAACATGGTCTACGGAACTGTCGGTAAGAACTAAAACTACCGAAATGAATATTTGGGATCGGAAATAACAAGTAGATAAAAGCTTTCATCTTAGCAGTGAAATTTTATATAAGTTCCTCTGTTTATGCCTAAGCACTCAACTTTGTACTGGTTTCCGAATATTTTTCTTCATTACTTTATTTTTTCTTTATTGCCCACAAGGGCCCAAACGTAGAGGGGACAAACAAAGGTATTAAGTCAATTATATAGATCCCAGTGCGCAACTCATCCTTAATTTATCGACCCCGAAAGGATGAAAAGCAAAATCGACCTCGGCGGAATTTGAACTTAGAACGTAAAAACAGACGAAATACCTATTTCCTTATTACCCACAAGGGGCTAAACATAGAGGGGACAAACAAGGACAGACATGGGTATTAAGTCGATTATATCAACCCCAGTGCGTAACTGGTATTTATTTATCGACCCCGAAAGGATGAAAGGCAAAGTCGACCGCGGCGGAATTTGAACTCAGAACGTAGCGGCCAACGGAATACTGCTAAGCATTTCGCCCGGCGTGCTAACGTTTCTGCCAGCTTGCCGCCTTTTCTTCATTTCTACTTCCACATTTATGTCAGTGCTTGTAATGGCTGACAAGATCGATTTCTGGATGGAACAAAATTCGACAGAGATTACACTTGATGGTCAGTACAGGCCTTGACTGGAATTAGCAGGTCCTCAGTCTTAGACGTGTATGTTCTCTGTTTGTTCGATGATGTCTTTCAAAATGTTCTACGCCACTATTGATGGAGTGGCACCACGCTGTTCATTCTTCTGCGCGTTGGTCCCCTGATTTACACACACACACACAGATACACACACACACACACACAGCATTACACTTTCTTGTAGGTGATACTGAGGATGAGTAAACCGATCCGAAAAGCGTACATCCATCTCTCTAGTTAGAGGTCGCATCAAACTGAATTGCTGTGCTTACGCGTATTTGTCAATTCCAAGAATTTTCTCCAAGACAAAATACAGCAAAGGGTTTCTTACGGGTTTCAATACGCGCCAAACATATTTGAACTGGTAACAGTAATATGTGTATGTATGTGTGCGCGTGCGTGTGTTTGTGTATGTGTACATACACATACATGTATGTACACACACACACACACACACACACACACATATATATATATATATATATATGTTTGTATGTAAGTATATGCATATGACTCAAACTCAAGGGTAACATTCTGACTAGTTCTACGCAAATGATAGTTATATGTCGTTTATACACACGCACACACACATATATATATATGTATATATGTATATATGTATATATATATATATATATGTGTGTGTGTATATATATTATATATATTATATATATATATACATACATACATATATATATATATATATGTATATATATATATATATACATACATATATACATATATATATATATATATGTGTGTGTGTATATATATATATATAATATATATATGTGTTTATATATATATATATATATATATATATATGTGTGTGTGTGTGTGTGTATACATATATATATATGCGGTGATGTATATATGTACATACATGCATATGTATATCAACTAACCGTAACATCCAACCGCTCGTCTACTGCTGTATATCGTATGAAATTGTAGACGAGACAGCATAACGTACAGGATTAATAACCAAATACCAAATGGTGCATTAAATATTAGTGTTACAGACATATTTCGCAGATATAACGAGAATATTATCTTAGTGTATTAACTTTGGCAACGAACTCTAAGGAATATAGGATTTCCAGTTCTGATTATTGTACATAGAAATGTAAAAACAGTATGAAAGCGTTTGACAGGGAGAAAAATATATTTGGTTATGCGCTCATGAAAACAAATATATACATATCCGTTCGAATTATTTGACTACTGTTGCATAATGTGCAAAATTATACACGAGAGAGCACATTTTCGGAATTAATCACTAAATACTAACAACGTTCGCATTAGTATCTCAAAACACGCATATATAGATCTTTACACACACACACACATATAACTACATACATACATACATGCATATATAACCAACAGGCTGATGTCAACTATTCATATATATATATATATATGTATATATATATATATATATGTATATATATATATATATATGTGTGTGTGTGTGTGTGCGTGTGTGTGTGTGTGTGTGTGTGTGTGTGTGTGTGTGTGTGTGTGTGAATAGTTGATATCAGCCTGTTGGTTATCAAATTTTCATATGCTGACCCACACGCAGTTATATAACTCAGGCATACTATATAATTATAAAGAGCAGGAATTTTGCTGCTAGCTGACATGTTTTAATGGATGCAAACACACACACACACGCACACACACACACACACACACACACACACACACACACACACACACACACACACACACACGTTATACTGGGGTACATGATCTTGCCGTCAACAACAATATATATATAGATATATGACGCCTATCTGGTATACAACCTGTCCATATCGTAAACTTGTGCTTTTTTTTCATATCACAGCGTCCTTGGAAACTGTGTGAAGCACGACAGTTATTTCGGCTGCTGTTTTTCCCCAGCAGAAAACAGTTTCATGGAAGCATGCTTTTCCTTCGTTTCAGCCATCGCAAAAATCGACGAGCAGGGAAGGAGCACCGTAAAACAAGACACACCACGTGACGGTACATCTTCACTCGACGATGCAGATCGACAAACTGATGCCTGAGGGTAGCATCAAGTGGTTTCTAGTGGAAGTCTGAACTATCAAGAGCTTGTTTCCGATTACTTTTGGGCAGCCCCTCATAGATATATATTATATTATATTATATTATTTTATATTATATTATATTATATTATTTTATATTATATTTATTACATTGTATGAGCATGTATGTGAATATATACTCACTCATAATTCGTAATATGGCGTAGCGGTTAAGAGCGCGGGCTATTAACCCCAAGATTCCGAGTTCGATTCTAAGCAGTAACCTGAATAATAATAATAATAATAATAATAATAATTATAATAATAATGATAATGATAATGATAATAATAATAATAATAATAATAATAATAATAATAATAATAACATTGTAAAATACCTTAGGAATGAGAACCCAGGTTCGAAAATTCCGCAAGACACCTGTTGAAGGCTGGAGGGTATATCAGCCGAAACGTTGTGTTAGCAAAACAAAATAGATGAGGACTTTCTAGCATAGATTACATCCTTCAACTAGTTTCTCCATTTTTATTCCCTGTATCATCATCGAAAGAGGAATTAAAATATTTTTATACAGTAAACGTATAGACCTTGAATTCATTCTTTCATCTCTCTATGAACTCTTGTGATAACATACACGCAGCCACAGCAGCACCTTGTACTGTCTATATATTTTACTACATTAATTGATAACCCCAACGATAATGTAAAATTTATGTCCCTTAAGAGCAACTAGCAATAGTAAAAATAAGCTGTGATATGGCATCCAAAATGAGCGCCGTATTGAAAATACTGGACAGCCGTCTCTTGGTCTCTGACTCTTGATGTCCCCTTATTACAATGGTTTCTTATATTGAAACATCTCCATGAATTTATAATGAACGGCTATTATCAATTTAATCGTTTATTTGTTTGATACTAGACTGATCGGCCTATCCTTGCAGAGAAGCAATAAACATATCTATATCTACCTCTTTGTTTGTCTTCTTATCTGCTTCTCTATATATCCGCCCTATTTCTTCTTGCTTTCTTATCATCATAAGAATAAAACTGAATAGCCACTTCTAACGTGTTCTGTTCAATTTAATTTGTCGAATAAAATATATATTTAATGTTGGTCATTATTTAAATACAAAAACCGATATTCAAGAAACGATATCAAAAGAATCTAAATGGCTAGCAGACTGCCTTCTCAATAGCAGCAATATTTTCATGAAAAATACCAAATGTAAACAAAAAAAAAAAATAATAATCTAGTGGCCAACAACATAATAAAAAGCATAAATTACTTTTCTTTATTTCTTGGTTTTATTTATGCTAAAATAGCTACGTTACTGTTTTACCAAAATATCAGATCACTTGAGGAAGGATTTATTTTTACAATACGAAGCGAAGATATGCTATTCAATCACTCTCTAATTGTCTATTGAATTACAGAGATATTCTATCCTATTTTCTACAATCCTCACAATAACAGTCCACGAGGCGCCAAAAAGGAGAAATAATACATTTGTTTGTTTGTTTTGTTTTGGATGATCGCAGATAAGATTTCTTTTATTTTTCGAACGTTTGCTAAACTGTTGCTCATTGTTAGAAAATAATGTATTTCATTCGCCTCGTTTTTTTTTTTGTTTTTTTTTAGCGATTTCTTTTTCTTTGTTTTCTTCCTTCTTCTCTTCCTTTGTTTTTCATGATTTATTGTATTTTACTATTAGCAATTCCCTTCGAGATACTTGGCTCCATGAATCTCTATAGGGTGTCATTTAATGGAAAGACTGCTGCGAAGTCGTTCCGCTGATCCTGTCACGTATTTAATGGTACAGGTGTCTGATCTCGGTTTGGTTACACGCACAAGCATGTGTGTGGGTGTGTGTGTCTACATATGTATGTATACATATACATATATACGCATACATTGATATATATATATGTACATATTTGTATATATATATATATATATATATATATATATATATATATATATATATATATATATTACGGAGATGTACTCGCATAGCAAGTAATTTGATCTGAGATCGTGTGCTGAAACGAAAACAATTGCAGCGTGGAAGGTGTTTATAAGCCATTTAAGAAACACACAAAAGCCGTTCGATTCACTTCAACATTTAAGTTTAATTTGTCAAAATATTTTCGTCGCTAAAATCTGCGACCTGTTCACTGAGATGCAGCACGGATTTTTGTCAGTGAACAGGTCGCGGATTTTAGCGACGAAAACATTTTGACAAATTAAACTTAAATGTTGAAGTGAATCGAACGGCTTTTGTGTGTTTCTTAAATGGCTTATAAACACCTTCCACACTGCAATTGTTTATATATATATATATATATATATATATATATATATATATATATATATATATATATATATATAATATACCTACATACGTCTATACGTCTATAATTAGGTTATTAATTCAAGCATTGAATCTTGGAGACAATTTCGTCAAAGTCTCGGCGCACTCTGTAAACTCCAGATTTCAAGAAACCTATTGATATTCTAGATTGGTTTGGTTTAGATGGCATGGAGCTGGCAGAAACGTTAGCATGCTGGGCGAAATGCTCAGCGGTATTTCGTCTACCGTTACGTTCTGAGTTCAAATTCCACCGAGGTTGACTTTGTCTTTCATCCTTTCGGGGTCGATAAATTAAGTACCATTTACGCACTAGGATCGATATAATCGACTTAATCCGTTTGTCTGTCCTTGTTTGTCCCTTCTGTGTTTAGCCCCTTGTGGGTACTAAAGAAATAGGTATTGCGTCTGTCTTAACGTTCTGAGTTCAAATTCTGCTGAGGTTGACTTTACCTTTCATTCTTTCGAGGTCGATAAATTAAGTACCTATTGCGTACTGGAGTCGATCTAATCGACTGTCCCCCTCCCCCAAAATTTTGGGCCTTGTACCTAGAGTAGAAAAGACTGGTTTGGTTTAGAGCACACTGAATATAGAAGAATTTGTGAGGGACAAATTATGCGAACCACAAATCAAACTTCAAACACTCAAATAAGAAGATCATAAAGTCTTTAACGAACTACATATCGCAAAAAATAATAATAATAACAATAATTTGCTTTTTATTAGTCGTAATTGGAGTTGGGAAAAAGTGGAAGATATCGGAAAGGCGGGAGGTTGAATAGACAATGAGCAGCTCAAGTTACGTGGTTACAAGCAAACATGAATAGGGATTTGGATAAAATTCCTTTTCCTCATTATCATAGTTATAAAGATATTTTGGGATTTCTGGTAATATTGTTTGCTTTAATTGGTGAAAGGTATCTGGGCCATGTGGTTGGTTGATGGTGGAAAGAGGAGACAAGTTTGCAGGTAATGGAGAACAGACACTGTTGGTAGGTGAATGTAAAGGGAGGTAAAATAGGAAGCCGTGTTGTAAAGGCATCGAAGTATACCCACCATGAAGATGTCGGTGAGCCATCCTGCAAATGTCCCCGGTTTGTCCACCCCGATGTCGGAGATTACAATGCCCTGAAACTTTGGCCCGAGTAACATTGAGATGTTGAGAACCAGTGCGGAAGTTAGAATAGTTCTCTGAGGTGATTCATTGATTTAAAAAAGAACAGTTCTATCATGATGAACAGGCTTGGTGGTGGCGCCCACTTGAATGGAAGAGATACGAATCCGAGCAGAAATATATTTGTCTTCTTGCAGAACATCCAGTACCTTACTGGGATTATTAGATTTCGCAGAGATTAAGAATCTCCCGAATTACTAAATGAATAATTAGAAATGGATATTCTACTTAATCGTGGTGGTTTCGGATTCCTGGTGCAAGGCATATGCGTCTAGCAAGCGGGTCTGTTTTGCAGAGCTGAATTTAATATACTTTGTTCATATCTATGGCTGCTCATACTAATTGGATATATGTATTTATTGTAAACAATGTTCTGACTTAAATACGAGTATATACACGAATTATACATACGAAAAAATAGCAGAAATCTATCAACATACATACAACCATAGAGACAGATAAAGGATTCTCACCAACACACATATGTGCTGCTCATACATGCATAGGCATGCATCCATACGATGTTCATATATATATATATATATATTTCCCGAACGAAGAGGTACATATTTTCAGGAATATATCATAGTTATAGGCAAAAGGAAAATATTTACATGTCTGCATGTATATGTTTGTGTATATATATATATTATATATATATATATATATATATATATATATACATGCACATATATATATATATACATACATATATATATATATATATACTCATATATATATATACATACATTTTGTTCATATGTATATGATAGATATATATATTATTTTTGGAAATTAGTACATAAATAGATATACATAGATGAATGTATGTATGTATGTATGTACGTATGTGAAAGATAAACACAGTGCCAGAGATAAAATAAATTGTTTGCAAACATTTCTATGACATAGCCGACATAGATGTAAATATTATTACCCAGGCGACGTGTTTCCATTTCATTTTTGGATTATCTTACTATGTATAAGTTTTTCGAAAAAAGAAAAAAGAAAAAATGTAATAATACTCTCGAGAGATGTGATTCTTTTAAACAAATGAAGAGGAATTTACAAAAGAAAACCACACGATAAAATGTTTGGTAATATGCAAATAGAAATACTGAAATGATGTTTTTGAATAACAATTTCATTAGTATTCAATCGGCAAATTTAAGGGTCTTTAGAGATATAAACCAGCAAATACTTGACGCCGATTAATATCGTCTTCAGTCTTATGATAACCAGATGTTTTGTTTCTTGTATGAACTATGGTTTTTTTTTCTTTCAGGAATATCCGCCTCAGAAAGTCTAGAAAGGTTGTGGTGCTACATATCCCTCTCTGAGTAATTCATTAAATACATATACGTGTTTAATAACAGAATTTCGGCGATAAGGGTTACGTACAAACAAAATATCAAAATTCTGGTATATTAGTCTAGATGTGTCGAAACAAAAATCTATTCCCTGAGCAAATGTCTTTGTCGGGGTCAAATTTTGTGTATTTTAGTTTTGCTTAACTATTTGTGTGTTGTTTTTACATACTTGCATTGTTTTTTGTTTCATATATATCAATTGTCATGGAAACTATGTCATTCTACATTAAATATTCATCAACAATGAACTTTTAACCCAAATTTCGTATGTTATTCATAAGCCCCCTCCAGTGCTCACGTATGCAGGCACGCAAGCACGCACACATAACACATACACGTACCACGCAGAAACGGAAACACACCGCCATATTTTATATGTATGTATATATGGATGTATCTATGTAAGTAGTGCGTACAGCTTAGTATAAACGTCACTCGAAAGTATGACCTAATGGATAATGTCACGCTCTCGTTAACTGTTTTAGATGCCTACAACATCGCGAGCAGTAACAGATTATTCCTCGGTCCTCCCCAACCTGACCAAGTGAAACATCGAGTGTATAACGACTAGAAGGTGAGAAGGTTTTGCAAGTCGTCAGATAGTACCTATTTATAACTGAGAAGCCTTGATTAAGTCTCTGTGTGACTGCATGTGGTTGCTTAAGTTCAGTAATAGGGGAATGATTAAGAAATTTGATACGTAGGCATGAGCCACCGGGATCGATGTCATTGTGTGGCATCTTAGATGAATTTCATTTGCTATATCCTTAAATCGAACCATGCGTTGTTAATGAAATGGGGTGAACGAAAACTATTCACAAGCTATACACTGTTTTAAGAAGCGGATAATGCAGCTGGGTGGAAAATTCAATACTCCTAGTCGAACGTCAGAAGTATGTGTATGTGTGTGTGTGAAAATGTATGTATATATGTGCGCGTGTGTATGCATGTGATATATATACATATTTGCGTGTGTGTGTGTGTGTGCGTGTGTGTGTGTGTGTATGAGCGTGTGTGCAAATGAATGTACAGGGGCCTTACAGATTGAGACCAGTTTTAACAGTTGAGTTAGTGGGGTTAACATTTCACTTATAGTCAAAATCTTGCTTGCTTGAAAGTCTAATCTTCCTCTTTATTTTTCAGGTAAATAACGAACTGATTCGACAACAGAAAGCAATGGAACAACAGAATCATTCAGCCTTTGTCGTTTTGGCACTCACCGGGCACACTGTCAATAAAATTGTGAAGTTGACGAAACTTCCAAAAGCAACAGTTAAAATCGTGTGTGTAAACAATTTAAAGAGGGAAAGATTGATAGAAAAGAAAACAAGACTCGAAGCGATTCCAAGCGCAATCCAAAGTTTCTCGCTGACCTCAAACGCCTGATTGAAGTCAACCCATCCGCATCCATGATAACTCTTGCAAAGAAACGCACTGTGTCCTTTTCTACAGTGTGAAGAGTTTGGAACAGGAACCGTAGCATGAGTAGTTATGTTCTACGACACCATCGCCTCTAACAGTCAAGGCAAAAGCAATCAGAGCCGAGAGATGCCCAAAGTTTCTGTCTTTCATTAAGCATCAGAGTGCAAGAAAAACTCTCGTGCTTGGGAACAAGAAGAAGTTCTTTGTGGGCGCTGAGGTTAATCGTAGAAATTCTCGAGTGTTTGCATGCAACCCATCCGACGTCTCCGCTGTGTTTGAGATTAAGAATACTGCCTCTGTGATGGGGTTTCGAACCGTGGAGAGCATTGGAAGTGACATGGGTCCACATTTCATCGCATCTGGCTTGCAATTCGGCACAAAGGAATATCCGGACATCCTGAAGAACTCTGTTACCTAGGATGGAGCAGAAGTTTAGGGTTGACAATGTAGAGCCTAACCAGGATTCTGCACCATACCATGAGTCAAAAAGCAACACAGGCCTTCCCTTGGTGAGAAAGTGCTATTTTTGTGAGGGCCAACATCTGGCCCGGTAATAGCCCGGATCCCAACCGTCTCGATTACATTTTATGAAGAGTACTCCGAGCAAGGACCACTGACCCGAGTGTCAACAGTTTGAAGACCTGCATCGTGCGTGCGACACGTAAAATCTTCAACGCAGAAGTTGCGGTAGCTTCAAAAGAGTTTCATTCTCGTGTGGAGGCAGTAATTGCCCAAAAGAGAGGCCATATTGGAAGATAAAAGATTTTGTTGTAATAAATGATACATTAAAATTATATCTGTCTACTACCAGTATTTTAGTATTTATAACCAGTTTTATGCACCGTAAAAAAATTTAAACTGATCTGCAAAACCTGTTTGTGTGTGTGTGTGTGTGTTATATACATATGTGTGTGTCTGTGTGTGTGCGCGCACGTGTATGTGTGAGTTATATACATATGTGTGTGTTTGTGTGTGTGTTTAGAATATAGGTGTATTTCTACGCAGGAAAGAATGTAAGAACTTTCGTTTTGGGAGCTGAAAATGAACCTGAATCTTAAAGCTAGTTGTAGATTTTATAAGTTATGTCTGTTGGTTCTTGTCATTTTAGTGAATAAATTGAGGTTTCTCATTCTGGTGTGTTGATATATGGTATTAAGTCGTAGTTTATATTTCCCCAATAAACATATTTCCGTTATCGAATCGCAACTGAGCTGAAGTGTTTCCATTGCAGTGATATAGAGGGAAAATTTAGTATTTTAGTATTTAGATATTTGTTCGTGGGGAAAAATTTAGATGTTTATTTACGGCAATATTCCTAGTTGTAGGGAACCAAATCTGTTACCTGTGTACCGTCATTCAGCCCCTGAGAATCAAGCTTGTTTGACCTATGCAATCTAGGGGAAAATGAGTGCAAGAACATATTTCGCGGAATAAACTTTCCAACATGTATGACTGTTACGAAATTCAACGACTATTTGAAGTTTTATTATTGTATATGCATGTAAAACTTCAAATATTCGTTGAATTTCGTAACAGTCACATCTTGGAAAAAATATTAAAATTTTTATGAGCATTTGATTCTTCAAGCATGTTTTATCCGAAATTTCTCTTGTAACTTCAGTCTGTCCTAAACCATTTTTATATATCATCGTAAAACGAAGGATTAGAAGAAAACCGTTTGGTATTTTAATAAATTTGCTATAAACTTTTATAAACTACAACACTATTTACGACTCGGGTATATTTTAAACTCCACAAACAAACCTATATATACATGTATATATATGTGTGTGTGTTTGTGTGTGTACTGTGTGTGTATATATATATATATATATGTATGTATGTATGTATATATATATATACACATATAGACATATATATGTGTGTGTGTGTAAATATATGCATGCATGCACAAAAACTTACACAAGCATATATATGTATAGATAGATAGATAGATACATACATACATACATACATACATACATACATACATACATACAAACATACATACATACATACATGCATACATACATAATTATCCACTCGGAAATTTTTCATCTTCAATGGTATTGAAGTCCAACATCAAAATATCCTTTACCTGCAAAGTATAACAGAATAGAAAATACGAAATGCGTGTATATAATGGTTAGAAATGTCCATCTTAGCTCTAATAACATAAACATCACTAGAATCAGAGTTGAGAACAAGATATTTCAATATAATTGCTAATCTTGACACTGACGGGAAATCTACCAAGTAAAATTTCAAATAAGTCATTTAGAGTTACGAGCTAAGGGAAAGATAACATTAGCATGAATACGCCATCTAAATTCTACGCTAACTGATCAGAAACTCATGGTCATACACAGTAGAAAGCTATGAGTGCCTCTCCAAAAACACCGGAAGCTTTTCATTCATATAACATGTAAGGTTCTTAACAGTATCGGAAACAAGGATTTCTGTCGTCTATCTACATTCACGGAAGGACAAGTTCTCAAACCTGCAAACCAAAGATATGCTGTGAACAACATATTTCTATTTCTATTTCTTTACTACCCACAAGGGGCTAAAGACAGAGGGGACAAACAAGGACAGACAAACGGATCAAGTCGATTACATCGACCCCAGTGCGTAACTGGTACTGAATTTATGGACCGGGAAAGCTCCTCCACTCTTATTACATAGCTTCGAAATATGTTGTTCACAGAAGACAGCGAGCTGCCAGAAACGTTAGCACGCCGGGCGAAATGCATAGCCGTATTTCGTCTGTCTTTACGTTCTGAGTTCAAATTCCGCCGAGGTCGACTTTGCCTTTCATACTTTCGGGGTCGATAAATTAAGTACCAGTTACGCACTGGGGTCGATGTAATCAACTTGATCCGTTTGTCTGTCCTTGTTTGTCCCCTCTGAAGTGTGACGAAAGAACACTGGCCGAAATAAGATTAAGATTAATGTAAAAAATAAATAACGCTTAAGCAAAGTAACACCAAATATATAGTGCGTGTTTTTTTATTGGCTAAACTGGCAAAATGACCATTTCTAAATACAACAATAATTATTATATCACTGAATCAAATCTCTCTTTTCAAACTATCATTTGACATATTCAATGTAGAAATGTTATGTAACGTTCTCGCGCGACTGCCAGATAAGCTTAATACATGAGCGCTAACCAATCAGTCTGTTCGTTACACTTTCGTCACACTTCTGTGACCTCATCAGTGGTCCTTTGCTTTCTTCTTTCTTATTTGTATGACTCTCCTTACTAACGATCAGCCATTTTGTATTTTGTATTTCTATTGTATGTGTCTTCATTTGCGCATGCGTAAACCTCTATGTGTGTCTATGTTTAGTTAGTGTGTGTGTGGGGGGGGAGTGCCTGTAATATTTATATCTCCTGTTTATATAATAATTTCCCTCCTTTAAAAAACAAACTATTAAACTATTTCTAGAAGGGCCAGAATAGGCATAGTTTGCGACAAATCTCCATACACTCTGCACATTTGAAAACCTAATGTGAAACTGGTAAAGTGCATTCATTCATTTTAAAATACTATTATATTCTCTGTGCATTTTTAGTTTCATTCTTTTATTTATCTAAATCGGTTTAATGACGATTTACACACACACACACACACAAACACACACACACACACACACACACACACACACACACACACACACACACACACACACACACACACACACACACACACACACACACACATAAAGATAGAATGGAAGGATTCCTTAAGACCTTTCCTTTTAACTATCTAAACATTATTCAAATATGTTTCTTTTTTTTCAGACAAAATGTGATAAGGTTTTCGTACGGTGTTTACAGTGTGCAGTCTTTAGTTGTTCAACTTTTCAAACAAATACTACTCCGTACAGAGGAAGTTGTTTTTACTAAAACAAAATCCTTTATGCGAGTTACCGCAAACCACGTTTTTCAAAAGTTGAACAACGAAAGTGCTTACACACCATACAATAGGAAACTTTCTATCCAAAATATCAGTGACATACTGTTTCTCAAAAAAAAATGTTCTATTATATACATATATGTATGTGTGCATCTGTATGCGTATGTGTGTGTATATATATATATATATATATATATAAATATATATATATATAGTGTGTGTGTGTGAGTGTGGGTGTGTATCATTTTGTATGAGTTCGTGGATTCCTTTCGTTTTCTCTGTCGTCAGAAAGAAGGAAGTATTTTTTATAATATGCAGATGTGATAAGGCATGAAATTCATCTGTTTTGAGATTTGTAGGTGCCAGATACACACAGAATTTTGCATTCTTAAGACTTATGTCACAGAGTACATAAATCGGAGCATTTCATTGCGGTAAAGTTGAAATAGGTAAAGTTTTGTTTAGTATATGAACTACAAACACACATTAAAACAAGTGGAATCTGAATTTTAGTATTATATGGACAGAGGATAATTCAGAGAGCTTATAATTTATAAAATAGCAGATTATTGGAGAAATTATCTACGGCTAGGTGGAGCGAACCGTTTTTAATTTAAAACTTCTTAGTTACATTTTCAAGTGAACGCGTTGATAATGTTTTGAATTGAACGTTGTTTAAACTCTGAACATAACACAATAATGACTCGGTCAAATTCGTCACTTCTGTATGAAATGTAATTTTGTAGAAAAGAAATATGAGTTCAAAATTTTAAGATACAATACAGAATGCCTAAAAACCATTTCAAAGCAATCTGCCAAACAAGAAAAATAACCTTGTTCTTATCTTTCTTGCAAGTCTGTGATAACAAAGAAAACGCTCGTGTTTAGTTTTGTTTGACAATTAGAAAGTCAATACTTACGACTAAATCAGTAAAACTAATGATCTCTTCATTTTCTTGCCAGGAGGTTCAAATAATTAAGCCGCTGCGGCAACCCATCCATGGCTGTCCTGTGCCAGTCTGCACAGTTTTGCATATCTTTCGCCACTAGCTTCTTTGATGCTATCGCTAAATTCAATTTTATGTCTGTCTCTTGTTCTTTCGCCATAAACAGTACAAGTTAACATGAACATGTTAAGATTTTATCTCCTAAATATATTGACCGGTGAAGGTCTATTTTCGTTTCATGTTAGTTTTTAACAGTTTTTCCTGGCATTTTATCTAAGGAAGGCCGCACTCATTATTTCTTTTATCCGTCCAACTTATTCTGAGTATGCGTCAAAAACACTATTGTTCAAATGCTTTACATTTCCTTTCCTAGATTTTCTTGATAATCTAGCATTCAGTTCCAGCTGTGGTTATGCTAAATATCAATGAATTGAAAAGTCGGTTATTGTTCGGAAGGAGACGGCTTATTCTCCGATATGCTGTTCATTGATATCATGGCATTCTTGGCAATGCCGAGTTTTCTCTTGGTTTCACGGGTCTCGTTGCAGTCTTTGGCAATTATAGTACCAGCTAGACAAATTCTTTAACGCTTTCGATATTTTCCTTTTCTATTGTTAATCAAAATTCAAGATCAACGCGAACCTGAGGTATGCTGACGATGAATTCCTCATAACCGGCGCTTTGCAAGAACTACATGGTTTATTTAATAGAAGAATCGGTACATGTAGTCAGGTTGGATTACATTTGAATCCCTAACACACAAAAGTAAAGAAAATATTTAAAAGTACAGCAATGAATAGGACTGCATAAGAATCAATAAATGAGAAAACTAATGATGAAGCAGCGATATATAATTGGACATCTGCAGCACATGTGTCTCATTATATATGTGTGTATACATGTTTATAAGCGCGTATGCATGTCTGTGTGGGAATTATATAGCCAAACTTAGAAAGAACTTACTTGGGGTAAATGTTTCAAAGGAGAAATTCACCTTATAGAAAATATTTCATTATATATATATATACACACACACATACATACATACATATATATATATATATATATATACAAACATATATATATAAACATATATATATATATATATATATATATATATATATATATATATATATATATATATATACAAACATATATATATATATATATATATATATATATATGAATATATATATGCGCATATATGCATATGCATATATATGTCAGTGTGTTGCTTGCGTGTGTGTATGCATGTATTTTTGTATGTATGCTTGTTAACACGCATACATACATACACATATACAGCGATACATAGATGCATTCATATACCTCTGTGAGACATGCGTTTGTCTGCAGATCTCTGCGGCTTCAATTACGAAAATTTGTGAAATATGAATAATAAAATGGAAGATACGCATATTGAATACGTCGATTGGAAACTTAGAAGTAATTATATATTAAGATTTAGATGTTTCTGATATATTCATAACAAAGAAAACTAAAAGTTAAAAAATAATGATAGAGGCCTTCTTCGTGAAATATATAATATATTCTAGATTTTAATTATAACTGGAAAAAGGAAATTGCATTGCATTCATCCAGAGTTAACTTTCAAGTGAATGGAACTCATTTCGAAAACGCGTGTCCACTTTGAAGCTTCGTCTCAATTCTTATGCGTAATTAAAAAAGATTTTCTATGTTGCATGATGCTTGTTTATGCATGATTCTTTTTCGATCTCGAAAAATGGTAAAAAAAATTACAAATCGCAATCATATCAATAATTACAATGATATTGGAGCAGCAAAAATAACAAGTGAAATAGAAACTAATAGCAACATGGTCGGGATTAATTCATAATGCATGCAGACCAAATATAAAAACCCACTCAAGCGTACAATCATGAGATGAACATTTACAGTGATGCAGAAGTTTCAGTTTTTCCTACTTTGAAGCACATCAATACCCATAATGCTTTGATCGAGAATTCAGCCTGATTCATCTTTTGTGAGATATAACCTCAGTATCGTTACAAGATTTTGTCCTTTTTTCATCTGCTTATTAGTTCTTATAATTCATTACTTTGAACCGCGTCTTGGGTGCGTGAGTCCTCATTTCTTCCATTTTGCTTTTTATTCTATAAGACTTTTCTTAAAATTACCAGAATCTCATCACTTTATACATCTTTAATTTCCCACGTTACTTTTCCTATTCGATTTATCACTTCCTCTTCTTTAAATTCTTGTAATCCTCGAGCAACATAGTCCTTATCAGTACAGTTTTATTTAATTATTCCATCAATTTCCCTCCAGGCTTTGTTTTAATGAATAATTGGCTGAAATAAAAAAAAGTGCATAATAATATTGCTTTACAGCGATAAAACCTTCTTCGCGGCAAATTATTCTTCTGTCTCCTTCCCTGTGACATGTATACATTTTATGGCTAAATTATTAATGATGTTATGTATCGTATAGAATCATTATGAACATTTCTGTTCATCTTTGTTTAGCTTCAGATGTCTTTCACTACAACTCAAAAGATAAAATGCCTCATTTTTATTTACTACTAGCAGTATCGCCCGGCGTTGCTCGGGTTTGCCAGGGAAATAACTATATAAGCATTTTTAGAGATGTAAAGTATAATAGCCATCTCAATATGGCTAACCACAAAGGGGGGTGTTACTGTAGCTTTTCACGTTCTGAGATTTAATAATACATTTTTATAGAGTTACTTCCCTTATATAATAGCAAAAAAATGCATTAAAAATGGGAAAAAATGATGGTAATTTTATTTTTTAATCGTAGACTCATCGTAGACGTGTGCTAATACCTAGAAGGGCTCGATATGAATCACGACTATAAGATACCCGCTTTTGGTTACACTGCACCGCAAAATGTGGGAGTAGTTAGGAATCTAAATCGTAGGAGACAGACACACAACTTCACTTTTATATATAAAGATTTACGTTTGATTCATGAAGTTCGTCGGATTATTTTGCAATACATTTCGGTTTCTCTATGTAGCTGTGTACGTTATAGCACAGGGGACGACCCGACGATACTCATTTCTCAACGTTTTACTCCGCAAAAGACATAAATTTGGGGAAAAAAATAAGAACATTCGGAACCCACAGATGTGAAGGTCTAGACACGGTGACACACACTCTCAAAAGATCGAGAGAAAAAAAAACTCGTAATAAGTGACCATAGGCGCAGGAGTAGCTTGCTTACCAACCACATGGTTCCGGGTTCACCTTGGGCAAGTGTCTTCTACTATAGCCTCGGGTCTACCAAAGCGTTTTGAGTGGATTTGGTTGACGGAAACTGAAAGAAGCCCGTCGTATACATGCATATGTATCTATATATTTGTGTGTGTGTGTGTGTTTGTCCCCCAACATCGTTTGACAACCGATGCTGGTGTGTTTACGTTCCCGTAATTAGCGATCGTATATATGTATATACATATATGTATGTGTGTGTATATGTTTGTCCCCCAACATCGTTTGACAACCGATGCTGGTGTGTTTACATTCCCGTCAATAGCGATCGTATATATGTATATATATACATGTATGTGTGTGTATATGTTTGTCCCCCCAACATCGCTTGACAACCGATGCTGGTGTGTTTATGTTCTCTGTCACTTAGCGGTTCGGCAAAAGAGCCAATAAAACAAGTACTAGGCTTACAAAGAATAAGTTCTGGGGTCGATTTGCTCGACTAAAAGCGGTGCTCCAGCATGGCCGCAGTCAAATGACTGAAACAAGTAAAAGAATACAAGAATAAGTCTGGTCAAAGTGAATGAATATATGTTTTACTCGGGTTTCTGAATTTACTGGTATTGTCCTTCATTAAAACCACGTAATGAAAAAAATGCTGATGTTGTGAGCTGACTTTATAATTAGGTAACCTTCTCATTTTCCCGAATGGCTTTTGATTAGTGGGAACCGCTCTGGTGTAATATTTTAAATGTAGTTATTTTTTGGAGTTTTCAAATTACCACCATATTTTGTATTTATATTTATGTACGGTTAAAATTTCACATTGCAACTGTGTGATTTCGGGTTCAAATCCACTGCGCATCACTTTAGTCATATGGCTTCTACTATAGCCCCTGGCGGACCAATATATTGTGAGTGGATTTGGTTGAAGTAAACTTTGTTGAATCCCGTCACACACACACATATATATATATATATATATATACATGGTTGGCCAAAAGTCACCTGACAGTAAATCAAACCCATTAAATTCCAAGATATTTAACAACTGAATGAATTTAATAAAATCATCATAGGCGCAGGAGTGGCTGTGTGATAAGTAGCTTGTTTACCAACAACATGGCTCCGGGTTCAGTCCCACTGGGTGGCACCTTGGGCAAGTGTCTTCTACTATAGCCTCGGGCCGACCAAATCCTTGTGAGTGGATTTGGTAGACGGAAATTGAAAGAAGCCCGTCGTATATATGTATATATAAATATATACATATATGTATGTGCGTGTATATGTCTGTGTGTCTGTGTTTGTCCCCCCCCCAATATCTCTTGACAACCGATGGTGGTGTGTTTACGTCCCCGTAACTTAACGATTCGGCAAAAGAGATCGATAGAATAAATACTAGGATTACAAAGAATAAGTCCTGGGGTCGATTTGCTCGACTAAAGGCGTTGCTGCAGCATGGCCACAGTCAAATGACTGAAACAAGTAAAAGAGTAAAAGAGAGTAGAGTATCTAAATATGAAACATCATGAAAATTCTTCAAACTGAAGCCTTTCTTGAGCGACACCATTTTCCCATTCGAATCAATTAAAAAATTACAGATAGCATTTATGGAATTTTGATTTAGTATCGGGTGACTTTTTAACCAACCCTGTATATTAAATTTTCTGTCGTTTCTGCTGTGTAAGTTGGGTGTCTTTATATAAATATCTATATATATTTGTACTTAAATATCCATCGTCTGCAAGGTTCCATCCTTTACTTCATGTGTAGTAATCGTTTCTGCTATAGGCATTAGGCCTGACATTTGGGGAGAGAAGATTAGTCAATTACATCGACCTCCAGGGCTTAACTGGTACTTATTTTATTGACACCGAAAAAATGAAGAGCAAAGTCCTTCACGGGGAAATTTGAACTCAGTACGTAAAGACACACGAAATGTCGCAACGTATTTCGACCGGAGTTCTACCGATTCTGCCTTAGTGTCACCGCCTTAGTCAAGTGTCATGAACCAGTACTCCATGCATTGCTGTTAAAAGAACGAAATATAATCTTCGTATAAACTATACGCCATTGTTTTAAAATAAGTAAAACATTGTCTTTTTGAACTTTTTATAACTGTTTACGTTTCTTCTTTATCATCATTAACTTACATGTGATTTATAAATAGTATTTTTATGTCGTCTGCTTCAAAAAACATTAAATACTTTTATATTCTAAAGAACAATCCTTTATATGAACTGTTGTTTTTCAATTGTTTTTCTAACAAATAATTCATATCAATAATTGTTTAAATATACTTCCACAAATAATTTTATTTATGTCAATTCCTCTGTAACATCTTTAATAACAAAACAATACTTTTAAATAAGTATCTAGACGCCTCCATTTTCATGTCAAAGATTCGTAGTTCAGTATTATATATTCATTAATTTAACATTTTCTGAAAAACTTGCTATAAATAAAACATAATACTGAAGTTGCTGCCATCCAAACAATTCAGAAGATATTGATTGCTTAAACAGACTTCTTAAAAAAATGTTTTCAAGCATTTCACTTTTTCTCCGTAAAAATATGTAAAATATGCAAAATACAAATATTAAAAAAATCCTAATCTTCTACTCAAAAGTTTTCACGGAATATATATATATATATATATATATATATATATGACGATAAAGTTTATCGACAAGAGTATGGACACATAATTTCAAAAAAGTTTCGCCACACATACAGACGAATTGAAATATAACTCTCTGAAAACACAGTGAAATGGCTTTCACTTTCAAGTCATTCAAAATCCCAAACTCAAAATGGCAGCTATTATTATCTGCAATTTTCGCATTGTTATAGAAGGTTGTATTTCAGCTATGTTACCGTACAGAAATGTTCACTGATCATAGAACCACGGGTTCTATGATCTGTGATATATCACCAGTTTTATTCTACTGCATATGTCTTTCTATTTCGATATATAAACAGGAGGAAGAGATGAAAAGCTCAACTGAAACGTTCCTGGTTTTAAGGGTTTCGCGAAAAGCCTGACTGGGGGCCCAACTTTCTGAGTTCTTTCAAAGGGGTTATCATTATTACTAGACTCAGAATTATTTTCGAAGGTGGCGAGCTGGCAGAATCGTTAGCACGCCGGACGAATTTTTTAGTGGTATTTCGTCTGCGGCTACGTTCTGAGTTCAAATTCCGCCAAAGGTCGAATTTGCTTTTCATCCTTTCGGGATCGATAAAATAAGTACCAGTTACGCACTGGGGTCGATATAGTCGACTTAATCCGTCTGTCTGTCCCTGTTTGTCCCCTCTGTGTGTAGCCCCTTATGGGCAGTAAAGAAATAAGAATTTTTTTATAATATTATATTCATGTTCCTCTTGAAGTTGTCAAAAATAAAAATCCATTTTACTTTCTTTCTTTTAAATATTTTGCCTTTTTGGTAGAGACTAAATTTTCTTCCGTGTTAATCTATTCTTTTACGCTCATTCGATCGATGCTTTCTCTTCGTTTGTTTGTTTGTTTTTTATTCGATATCTACGCATAAAATAGAGAACACATTTATTTTGCTAATGATTTAATAACAACCAAGATACATGTGTGTGTGTAGGAGGGGGAATTTCTTATTGTGATTTGCTTTCTGTGCGTATTTGCGTATCTGTTACTGATGTACTTCATTATATCTTATTGCTTACGTGAAGTCCGAGATAAACAAATATGTGCTGATACAGATAGGAAGAAATACGATTATTTGTTTTAGTCACGTTTCAGGTTTCGTTTGTGTATGGATCGACTACGTTTTTCATTGCTTAAGAGTCTATACAATAAATACCATTAAAATATTAAGGTGGAATATATAATCTATCCATATTTTCGTTAGAAAGGACAGCCTATCTAAACAAAAGATCTCTTTGTGTAAGCAAGAGTGTACGCATTCTGCTTGCATTTGCATCAAATTATGGAGAATAATTATAGAAAACCTATTGAAACCTTCAGAGATATCCTCTCTTTAAAGTATATTTATGAGAAATAAATCTGGAAATCTATAAGGCTTTGATTTCCTTTCTCATTAAACGTTTTTTATTGCTTCACGTATTGAATATGAATTGCATTAACTATATATCTAAGTATTCTTTTACTTATATTCGCATTGTTGGTAAAACTTGCTTCCAGACATCTCGTGTGTTTGGAGTCTTAGGCATGATATTTTCAAATTCCCCAAAGGAAATCCTCAGACGTCTACGAAGTGTTTATTGCTAGAATTCAGTGAAAAAGGTTTTCGGTTTTGCTGCAGAGAATATGATGCAGAGATTATGGATTAAAACATCAAATGCTGCGCAGACTTTTTACCAAAGTTCTAAACTATTTTCTTATTTATTGTACTCAAATGTAATGTTATAGTTTTTATGACCCGAGAATTTTTATAGTTGCTTGTGTTTGTATTTGCATGCAGTTTTGGGTGATTAGATCGAGAATTAAGCTTATCGCTTAACAGTTTCACATTAATCTATTCCTTTATGTCTTCTGTCTTGTAGTGTAGCACAAACGATATACAAAAAAATGCAGGAAAGTTGACTAGTTTATGTATGTGTGTGCGTGTGGGTGCGTGTGTGTACATTTATTTATAGATAGATCGATATATACATACATACATATATATATTTGTCTGTGTGTGTATGTGTCGATATACGCAAACGTATACAATATACAAATATACAATGCATAGACAGAAAGACAGATACATACATACGTACGTACGTGCATACATACATATATACATACATACATACATTCATACATACATACATACATACATACATACATACATACATACATACATACATATATACATACATGCATACATACATACATACATACATACATACATACATACATACATACAATACATACATACAATACATACATACATACATACATACATACATTCATACATACATACATACATACATACATACATACATACATACATACATACATACATACTCTGTTGATGTTGAAATTCCTATGGCGGAGTTTTGGATCTAGTTTAGAAACCGGTTCTTTCTCTTTTGGCAAGAAATTTTGAAATGAAACTGAATAATGGCATGCATGCACACATGCATACATACATACATACATACATACATACATACATACATACATACATACATACATACATACATACATACATACATCAATACATACATACATACATACATACATACATACATACATACATACATACATACATACATACATACATACATACATACATACATACATCAATACAGTACGATACATACATATGAGATAGTTCTGTTTTTGTACCAAAGATTTTAATCACATACAATATTGGTTGAAACATTTCCTGGAGGCAGGTATGACGAGCTAAATGAAACTCATTACTGGCTCGTCAGGAAGTTGTCCGCCTTAGATCGTAGCCCCAGGTCATCAGGTAAGCATTGAAGTCATTCTCATATTTAAACCAGAACACTATTGCTGCAGGTTGTCATTTTGGTGCTCATTCAAATCTGTCGAATAGAACCCTAGGAATGAAAGTCTCTTCAAATCTGCTTGGATTTGAAACAGAAACATACATCAACTAGATATAGCACACTTTTGATATCCTCAACATAAGCCTATATATAAATATAGTATAATACAGATATACGAAGACAAAAAACTCGCTATGATGATATTTGCGCATGAAAATTAAAGAAAGACCATCTCCAACTATTTTTTTAATAATACCGTAAATATTTACGCTTCCCGCTCGTCAAATTTATAACTTTAAAGTAAAATGAAAAGCATTAAAATCAAACAGTGAGAGCTGGGAAATATTTCTTGAAAAATAATATCAAATAAATGAAGAATGCCTGAATAAGAGGACAGTCTTTCCTGTGCGTGACAAACGCAACGAGCGAAACGTGACCGGATTCGAGGACCAGATGTAAAGTGATATAAATATATGTGAACACTGTATCAGAACAGAGCAGAAAACAGAAATAAATGAAGGCAGAATAAAAGACAGATATGATAAAAAAAACTTAATAAAAATGGAAGTGAGAGTGGATGAATGCGCAGATGAATAACCAGATAATGAATGAATGTTTGGGTTTGTTTTTTTTTTACATTTTGTTTTGTCTTTGTTTTGAAGTGGGGCTATAACAAAGAAATACATCGTTAGGTGTGAGAATATTGCTAAGTTGCAATATAATAGAATGGTGAAAAGAAATAAGAACACAAGGATTAAGGGAAAAATAGTTTAGGAACAATCTTATTCGAAGAATTTCAAGTTCCTAATGAATAGGTTCTTGTAAATTTATTCAAATGTTTGGAGTAGATTAGAAATTGTTTTTATAGCGAAAGCTACTTCAATGGAACTTTTTTTATCAACTAATAGGTATCTACTGTGCTGTTAAGTACTTTATGAACGATATTATTTAATATCGAAGTATTTGGGACTTAAAACGATACTATTATCAATATGGCAGAAGAAATTTGATTATACGTGAACATCAAGATTCACACACAATTCACACATTATCAAATTATACCCGCCAAACATATTATTATATCTGAGAGAAAATTCACAGCTGGTTATATGAATAAGGCGTCGATATACATATGTAAACGTTCATTGTTTTCTCCTGTTACTGGAAGAATAAATTGTACATGACAATGTTAAAGATATTTAACTCTAAAAGCATTGGTTAGTACAAGTATATGGAAATACACGGAGCATAATATAAGATGACAAGCTATCAAAAGTACAAATATAAAAAATTAAGTTACCTACTACGGTGATAACCTAATTTATGACTGCTATATTTGTGACTAACTACACAGAATTAGATTTTTGAAAAACTAAAATATTTTCTTTATCACGTGATGTTCAGAATACCCATTCTTATATTCTTCTAATTGTTTCACATATACTACTACAAATACTCGTTGTTATCCGGGTTAAAGAGAATAATGAAATTTAAAAACACCGCCTAGATTACGCAGGCCTCAACTTCTAGTAGCTAGGATAGCGACTCTCTACATTCATTACTCTCCAACCTATGCTAGTATGGAACATAGATGTTAAATAAAATGTTAAAAGGAAGTTTTCAACTCGTATATGTATGTAAAGTAAATAAACGTAATTCAAAAACATGTTTTGTGTAGTTTATTTCGTAACTAAAAATGAGGTATGGATTATAAACAATGAAAGACCGATTTTCGTGATTTATTTGACAGACGTTGTAGAGAACCAATCCGATGATAAATGTGACCTTGGATCTTGAAAATTTGCATCAATCTCTTGTGGCTCCAAATGGTGTCATATGTATTGCAGCGTTGTATTGTCTAATTATGTTTTGGAAGTCCTTAGAATCTTGGTCATTTGATGTCAACAGTTTCTTCAATGCTTCTGGAGGTTGGGGGATTACAGGAGGTTTAACCTTTCCACCACTGCAGCACAGTGTAGGTGTCTCTCCATTCCACTTCCTTGCTTTACAATGTATGAACTCAGTTGTCGTTGCACCAAAGGAAACTCTAGTGTTATCTGCATAATGAACTGCTGAATCATAATTGAAAGCTGCTTCGTAGAAGTTGCTTCCCTGAGCTGTTGCAACTGATCTTCGTTCTGCAGTGAAGATCCTATTCCTTGTCACCCGTGCATACCTCATAGCCACTCCTGCGCCTTTAGCTTAGCGATCCCACGACGACAATCGAACCCAAGGCCCGTTTGTTTTCGTGGAATACCAGAATTTTCTTTTCACGGTAACTCTACATTAATATTTACTCCAGATATTATGTGCAAATCATGACTGCGTCTTTAGAAGTATGCTTCGCAACTGGAATATTCCGGAGGTTTGATTTCTCTGCTCGATACCTGGGGAAGCCTAATTCGCCAATATCATGTGAGAAAAGTATAGTCTAGAGAAACATTGTACATGCAAGCATACATACATACATACATAAATACAAACATACATACATACATACATACATACATACATACATACATACATACATACAAACATGTTTCAATGAAGTAGCCTTGGATCTAGGTTAGAAACCGGCTCTCTATTGGCAGGAAATCTTGAAATAAGACTGAATAATGACATACATATACACACATATATATATATACATACAGACGGACATATCTACCTACATATATACATACATACATACATACATACATACATACATACATACATACATACATACTTATACACACACGTATGATCTCGGAAGCCTGGCTTTTCGAGAGAATTTCTATTAAGTTCACCGAAGTATACAATGTTTACACGAACAACAGCGTCTAAAACTTGAATATAAACAAAGGATGCACGTCATTAACAAAACGAAATTTTCTAATGCAAAAATTTTGTGTCTGCAGAAACTTCCAACATTTTCACCTGAGCCATTCAACAGCTGCTTTCGACATCACACAACCGGTTATCTTCGACTCCTTTGATTCACCTCCCTTAAGATTTCCTTCCGTCTCGCATATTAATGTGTTGACTTTGCACGCCAGTCTAAGACAAAATTCAGAATAAAGTTATTTTTCTTCTGAATAATAAATATTTATTCGTGATATGATAATCTTCCGTTAAAGTACAATCAAAATTTATGTCTTAAATGTTTCATTCTATTAACTATTTCTGCATAAATCAAAATGATTAGGTCAACGGTTCGTAAATGTTTTTAATTCCCTCAGCACCTTGGAGTATTTAAAATATTTTGCTGTACTTTGTGGATACAGTGAAAAAGAAGCGATATTAAAACAAAGAATTTATTTATTTTTAGCCAGGAAATATAAATAAATTAACTTCTTTCATCAGTAAATAAAGTATTATGAACTGGATTTTAGATTTTGAAAAGCAAAAAACAAAATGGAGTTTAAGTTGATTGTTATTATATTCCCCGTGTTTAAAACAGTTTTATACGGGTATCTTCTATACTGCGTGATGTACAATCTGAGCATGGAGGTGTTGGTCAGATGTTTTGAATGTTATATTTCCCTAGTCCCTTACAACTTCTTGATTTCCGCAGTATTTGAGCTACATCATCTGCTGTGATGGTCGTCGGTTCAAAACCGCTCATGTACTGCGTTCTTGCCTATGTTGATTCTTTTGTAACATCACGAACAGTCTTCTCCTTCTTTTCATGTTGATACTCTCTCTTTTACTCTTTTACTTGTTTCAGTCATTTGACTGCGGCCATGCTGGAGCACCGCCTTTAGTTGAGCAAATCGACCCCAGGACTCGTTCTATCGGTCTATTTGCAAGCATCGGTATGTTAGGGGGACAAACACAGAAACACAAACATATACACACACACACAAACACACACACACACAAACACACACACTCAAACATATATATATATATACATATATACGACGGGCTTCTTTCAGTTTCCGTCTACCAAATCCGCTCACAAGGCTTTGGTCGGCCCGAGGCTATAGTAGAAGACACTTGCCGAAGGTGCCACGCTGTGGGACTGAACCCGGAACCATGTGGTTGGGAAGCAAACTACTTACCACACAGCCACTCCTGCGCCTGCCGTGATTCCTATTATATTTTTAACTAGTCCTTGACATAATCATCCTGGATTGGAGTCGAACTTTGTTTTGCTCAAAGAATTACTGTCGCGTTTAATACTAAGTGATTTTGTGAGAGTCTTTTCTTTCAGACATTTATTGAATTGGGATACGTCTTTTTGTTTCCATGTCTTTCGTCTTTCAGTTTAATGGTATTTACATGCCAGTCTACGACGAACACTATATGAACTACAATTGTTATTTTCTTCTGAATAATAAATATTTCCTTCGGCAATGAAAATCTTCCATTGAAATACAACAAACTGTATTAAATTTTGTTTCTTAAACGTTTCTTAAATGCTTCCTTCTATTTAGCTATTTGTACATGAATATAAATGCTTAGGTCAGCGGTTCATAATCTTTTTTTCAATTCCCTCAGCAATTTCGAACAAATAAAAATATTTCGCAGTATTTTGTGCATAAAGTAAAAGAAGAAACATTTTACAACAAAGAATATATATATATATATATATATATATATATATATATATATATATATATATATATATATATATATATATATACTGAGTCTATATATATAAATTAACCCATTTCTATAGTCAATAAACAAAATGTTATTATCTGGATGTTTGATACATAAAGAACTGTGCAGTTTGAAATTATTTTGAATGTTATTGCTAAGTTGTTCACGTTTACGATGATTAATGTGTGGGGACGTCTGCTATATCACCGTGTGTACCGCCATGGCCTGGAGGTGTCTGAGGTATCGTCTTACAGAGACGCAAAGTTGTAATCATAAACAACAAAATGACAGAATCGTTACTGTTAGCTACAATGGATAAACTTATATGCGATAGTTCTTTTTGAAAACTTTTTCCCAATGGTCATTGTTTACTACCCACACACCTTCCCAAAATTCTTGCACTTGTTTTGTTGTTGGCACTGAAATGATTTCTATAATATTTTTGCCTAGTTTCTGTTATAATTGTTATGATTTGGAATCGAACTGAATGTCCACTTCAAATAATTGTTCTTGCTTTCCAATCCGACTTCTTCTTTGCGATTATCTGAACATATCTTGTTACAGACATTTTATGAACGTCCATACGACTTTTTTTCATGTCTTTCTTCTATATTTTCCTTCTCTCATTTTTAGGTGAGTCTTTGGTCTGTTATTTGCTATTATCATAACTATTATTAGTTTATTATTTTAATATTATCATCAGCATTATTGAGCAATGCGACTGCTAAGAAAAGTATTCAATATGTCGGATAGTGTATTGAATGGAGTGAGAAAATGTATTTCGGTTATGATCAATATTTTCCATAATTAGTTATCCTTTATGATTATTGCTAACAATAATCAATATTACGTGTTACCAATTTCCTCTTTATTGTAATATAGCTATAATTAGTTGCATCCATTATACATTAGACCCAGTTTACTTAATTATTGTCTGTAATTATGTAGTAGCGGTATCGAATAACATAAATTTAAGAAGCTGAGTTCGTCTGGACGTTTGTTTATATGAAATGTATGCGGGAAATGCAGCCTCTCGGGGATTCATCTCTCTCCAAGCTTTATACGCCAAAAGGCAAATGAGCCTCGCTACTAAAACTAATGAAAAGATTGCTAATAATTCATTGCCTGCGATATTTGCAATGATGAGCTGCTTCCCTTGATACATCCTTTTCAAAACTATATGGAAGGAATCGTCTAAGTGCCCCACTGCATTGCTAACAACAAGGTATAAAGACAAAACGACCCTACATCTGGGAACCGGCATTTTTATTGCTGTTATGTGATGTTTAGCTCTCAGTTTTGCCTGTTCTAGATAAGTAGTGAAATTGTGCCGAGATAATTATCGTGAATCGAGATGAATTCCCAACAAAATGCGACCTGACCTGCTTTCGATTTCGAAGGCCAATCAACTTTGCGTTATTTACTTAATAATGAACGAAGGAAAGGTGAAAGGCCACGTTTCCAATTCCACTTCACAATTGGGCTTAGCGAAAACGAAAACCAATACAGCTACGTTTTATACGTTGTTCTAATTGTTTTACTCTAATTACTTCGGTTCCATCGGTTTTGAATTCGTATTTTACACCATTTCCCTGGAAACCTTAATGATAATATTTGTTTAACTTTTCACGCTGACAGACTGATGTTTGTTAGGACTTGTCAAAATTGAAGGATGAGACTTGGGATCAAAATTCTTTCAGCTGTGGAAAATGCCTCATTCTTTCATATGCCTTTTATTTTTGTATGACAGAAGTAATTTGAGAGTGATTTTGTTGCTATTTCTAGCAGGGCAAATAACTGCGAAAGAGCTCTTTTGTTAATTATGAAGAAAAATATGGATTAAAGTAATTACAAAGACACTATATATTTTATCTGGTGACATAAACAAAAGTCAGGAGGTCTTCCACAAATGCTTTAAAGTAACCCCAAATTTCACGTACTCTGAATTGTTCGAAAGTTCGACATTTACAGTGGCAAAGAAACTAGACATAATGACACGGTTTTCACCCAAGAAATATAAAGGAATGACCGCGTGTTTATCAGTGTCTTTTAGATGGTCACTTACCAACTTCGTGATTTCAGGTTCGATTCCACTGAGCGTTGCCTAAAAGAGATGTTTTCCATCAAAAGCTTTTTCAGAGAAGTCAATATACAAAACACGTTGCCGGACCGTCCTCCTTCCGGCTAATGATTTTAATTAGTCGATCAGTGGTTTTTATTGTTCCAGAATCCCTACCAAGCAAATGCGTGCTTTTATTAGGATACACCGTTGCAAGTATTCAGAACAAAATCCGATCGGGGGACAGCTTTATCCTTTCTCTTCACCAATATATAGTTAATATATAGTTAATCCAAACAAGAAAGCACAAAAAAACACAACAACGCGAGTACATGGAACAAATATAGTATTATTGGACGCTCAGGAAGGAAGGGAAGAAGGAGGGTTTAACGTTTCGAGCGGAGCTCTTCGTCGGAAACATAGGAGAAGGAAAGATCCAGAGAAGGGAAGACAGAGGGAAAAAAATCGCCAACGGTACACACGAGGTCACATTTTGAAAGACATATATATATATATATATATATATATAAACATATATACACGTCAGAACAGAAACTGACCACACAAAATTCAAGAAGTCTTTCGACAAATTCCTTCAAATAGTCCTGAACAAACCACCCACACCAGGATATGTCTCGTCAAACAATAACTCTCTGCTCGAATGGGCCTTGGTGCCCAAATTTTGAATTGAAAGACTTCGCCAGGTGGTGCTATTAAGTTAGACATGGCCTGGGCCAATACTGGCCAAAACCTTTCTAAGTTATTCTAATTTATATATATATATATATATAATAATAAGAGTAAATAATTTCTATAAAGGCTTTTAAAAAAAACCCAATTATTTACTGGTAGAATTCGGTATGTAAATATAGCCGATTTCCGGCAGGAACTTCTGTAAAGTTCAGCATATATATTGTATATAAGAAAAAGGGACAGGCAAACAGGTTGCTTGACCGCATACCGAAAAAATAGAAATAGCAGTCAAGAATGCTTATTTCTATCAAAGTTGGACTCCGGGCATGACAAACCCTGTAATTCACATATGCAAAACAGAAGGAATAGATAACGAATACGAAGTCTGGCGGTTATCACAGATAACCGCCAGACTTCGTATTCGTTATCTATTCCTTCTGTTTTGCATATGGGAATTACAGGGTTTGTCATGCCCGGAGTCCAACTTTGATAGAAATAAGCATTCTTGACTGCTATTTCTATTTTTTCGGTATGCGGTCAAGCAACCTGTTTGCCTGTCCCTTTTTCTTATATATATATATATATATATATAATATATATATATATATATATGAAAATTAGAAAAAGCCACTTTTATAATATTCCCTCAAATAATAATAATAATAATAATAATTATTATTATTATATTATATATATATATATATATATATATATATATATATATATATATATATATATATATATATATACATCGGAGCTGAATATGGCTTGCTTGCTTGCTGTGCTGAACAGTAATTGAATATCTATAGCAGAACTTTACCTGCGTTCATATTTAACCAATATACATTAAATAAGCATGATGATTTAACCTAAACCAATAGACACATTGTGGACAACGCAGTCTTATGATATGATGTTAAATTCATGTGATACAAATAGGGAAGGAACCAAAGAGCGATTGAATCCGAACGTAGCAAATCACTGAAAGTTCTAAAGTTCAAAAAGCAGCCATACTGTTGACTTGCATGTCCAACATTAAATAGACAAATAAATATATTCACCTGACGCAAAAGGAAATGTGACAAAAGTATCAACGAATTACACAATATTTAATAAACATAAAAGCAAGCAAAAAAAAATACTAGGATAACGAAAATGAACAAAAGGTATTTATAAAAACCTTGCAACGAAATGATTTTCTATGCAGAACACATATTGTTTAGGAATCCGTGTCGTAAGCAGGTGTTTCTCTTCCGAAACGAAGTGCAGTAGCTATTGATAATTAGAACGTGTACGGATTGAATTATTTATAAAACCGGTCGTAAAGATACGGCACTGAGCAATTTGACAACCTGTCAAACGTTATCTGAATAATGTATAACACACGAACAATAGTCACATGATAATGTTTTAGAAAGTGACAGTATTTGTGAACCTCTACATTGGTAAATACAAGTTAGCAGTTCTTTCAATGCTTGAATAACGGTTTACCGCATCGAGTGCCGTTTTATACAAGACAATTGTTGGGTTGTCGTATTTGGCAGCTCTTATTTCCAATCGAATTATCTTCCCCAAGGCATTCGCAGAGAATATATCAGTAGATTATGCTTTTAGAAGCGTGAGAGCTGCAGCTGGGCAACTCGACTATAGACTTAATGACCCATAAATTGAATTCAGTTACTGATGTTTGGATTATATTCGCTTAACTCTGACATTATTTAACGCAACCTGCAATAAATAAGTTCTGGAGAAGGGATCAGATTGAAGCTATAAATTCCCTACCATTTCGTAATTGAAATGCGCTTTCTTCGATTTTACTACTGAGCCTGAATGACACTACGTCTCACATGTAGAACGATGACTGGCTTCCAGCAGTTTCTTTCACATTTCTTAACTTCTTGGATTTCCAGAGAATGAAGCAGTGCTGAAGATGCTTGCAGGCTCTGCAAGTCCCTTGAGACTGTGCTATTAACATTCCTCTTTTGTAAATCAGCACCTTCGGAAAAGACATGAGCATGGAAGGAAATCCAGAAAACCGATATTTGTGAAAGGAAGAACTAAGCATACATATTATTTGGGGTTAGGCACAGCAAGGGGAATAAGAGGGATGCGATGGGATTGTGTTATATCGCACGATCGGATGACCTCTACTCAACTCCTCGACGTCTAGACTTCTCCCTTTATATCTACGTATTGGGCTAGCCTACTTCATCGTCTGGGGTCGTCGACACAACAGATTACATGAATGGATGTGGCATGAGACTATCCAACTTCGAAAAGCAGAAGTCCTTGTAGTATAAGTAGAACCGACAAAGAGAGGAGACACCGAAGCTAGAGAGTGTCCTGGAATAATTTCATAATTACTCGCAAATATTCTAAACCATTCTAAAATACATATTGGTTTCAAATCTTGGCTGAAGGCCAGCAAATTCGGGAAAGTGTTTAAGTCGCCTAAATCGACCCCAGTGCTCAATTGGTATTTATTTTATTGACTCCGAAATGATGGAAGCCAAAGCTGACCTCAGCAGAATTTGAACTCAGAATTCTAACCACATATTGTCAGAACTTTATACCAATATCTAGTCTACAATGTTTGAAAGTCCAGGAACGTTATCACTCCATATATGAGAGCAAGATTATGCACAACTCGGATTCTCTTCCAGTGGTCGGTAAAATAATTATTAGTAAAATCCTGAGATACCAAATAAAATAAAGCTCAGACAATACCTATTGCATTTTAAATGCTGTGTATTAGGCCATGTTCATTAGTTATTGCCAATAACGGTAGATTTCGCTTTGATCGTTGGATTTAATTAACGGTTTCTCACTTATTAGAAGATTAACACGAATGGAAGAATACACAAGCTTCCTTTCTTTCTGTTTATATTCATAAATATATATCGGGAATGCCCCGGCGATGTTCTGGCTCTCCTAATTATTATACCAATGCAATATAGTTTAATCAATCGGATCTTTCTTATCATTAACAGCAGCCTTACTTTTCAGATTTATTTTCTGACAAAGATTATTTTCTCATGGAGCTTATTTACGGTAATAATTTCTTTTAATCATAGGATTATTTGATTAGAGCTAAACTGGGACTAAGCAACAACAACAACAATAATAATGATAATAATAAAAAACAACAATGGAACGCTTTGAAGTAAAGTACATTCAAGTACATATGAGATGCTGTAGTCTTAGATCCACATAGAAACTACTCGAAGGTGGCGAGTTGGCAGAAGCGTTAGCACGCCGGGCGAAATGCTTAGCGGTATTTCGTCTGCCGTTACGTTCTGAGTTCAAATTCCGCCGAGGTCGACTTTGCCTTTCATCCTTTCGGGGTCGATAAATTAAGTACCAGTTACTCACTGGGGTCGATGTACTCGACTTAATCCCTTTGTTTATCCTTGTTTTTCCCCTCTATGTTTAGCCCCTTGTGGGCAATAAAAAAAATAAGAAACGTTAGCATGCCGGGCGAAATGCTTAGCGGTATTTCCTCTGTCTTTACGTTCTGAGTTCAAATTCCGCCGAGGTCGACTTTGCCTTTAATCCTTTCGGGGTCGATAAATTAAGTACCAGTTACTCACTGCGGTCGATGTAATCGACTTTATCCCTTTGTCTGTCCTTGTTTGTCCCCTCTGTGTTTAGCCCCTTGTGGGTAGTAAAGAAACAAGAAAGATCACAGAAGACCACAGTTTTTGATCAAGTTTGCTTCGTTGCAAAGCATCAACGTCAATTACAATAAACCCATGATTTATATGTTTTATACTTTTCTACAGGAATTGAAACTGTTTTTGTCTATTTCATCTCATGTATGAACCAATGAAAACAGTAAGGATTTTAAGATAGCAATTTAGTTTGTTGGTCCTATATAACGCTCTAGTTTTAAAAACCTCCGTTCACCTCCCGTCCGCCCGAACCACAAATATCAATTTCTTATTGGTTCTAAAGTTGTTTTGATTATATGCTTTCCAGCTATGACCAACACGATTCTTTTCCTTCTCTTCTCTTTTTTTTTCCTGTTTTTCTTTTTTTTCTTTTTGTATACTTAGACCTGCATTCTAGGGTGTGATTAACGACAGGTAACCTCTCGCGATAGGAAAGTAATTAAAAATGTGTCATTGTATTAACGTCGCCCTTTTCAAGCCTAGCCAGGCTCATGGGCCCAGTTTCTCGGTTTCTGTGGCGCATGTGTTCCCCCCAGCTGGACGGGACGCCAGTCCATCACAGCGTTACTCAAGAAACCGAAAGTGTGAGTGAGAGAAAGTTGTGGCGAAAGAGTACAACAGGTGTCGCCCCCCCCCACCCCCTACTGGAGCCTAGTGGAGCTTTTAGATGTTTTCGCTCAATAAAGACACACAGCGCCTGGTCTGGGAATCGAAACCGCGATCCTCCGACCGCGAGTCTGCTGCCTTAACCACTGGGCCATTGCGCCTCCACTGTCATTGTATTACTGACATTTATTCCACCAACTCTTGAAACACAAACTAGACTCCGCCTTAACTTGATCCAAAGCTTAAATATCCAAACTGACAGTACAGTGTGACCCAAACAATGCAGCATTGATAAGCTTTTGCACTTGTTTGTTGATGTTCCAGGTCACACAACCGCATGTACTGATTCCTCATTCTTATCGACAGCCGTTTATTTGACTATATAAGTTTGATCTTTCCAAAAGCATCTTTGGCTTATCCAAACTTTAACTTAATTTCCTCGATATATTTCCCGTTTTGATGTAATAATGGTTCCTAAATATTTAAAGCCATCGATTCATGTCAAGGTTGTTCTATTAATTCTTTTCATCATCTATAATATCGATATTATATCATGAGCAATAGTTGCCAGCCAAGATTTTGGCTCATTTTATAACATATATTCTCAGATCAATAATTCCATTTCTTAATAAATACCCTAATGCAACTTAAAATAATAGCATCCACCTGTATTTCCGACCACACCATTTTTCAATATTGACGTTCACCTTTCTCAAAAATATTTTGTTGTACATCTTTCAACATATTCGTTAAATGAAAATTTCACAAGTTTTTGTAATGGTAACAACTAGGGAAGTCAGCCAACAGAAACCTGTGAAGCATTTGCTTCTGTGGTGTACAATTTCCTTCGATTCGCCATACAAGTTGTGGTCTCATACATACATACATACATACATACATACATACATACATACATACATACATACATACATACATACATATGTGTGTGTGTGTGTGTGTGCGTGTATCCATGTATGTATTTATGCATATAGATATATTCTTTTACTTGTTTCAGTCATTTGACTGTGGCCATGCCGGAGCACCACCTTTAATCCAGCAAATCGACCCCAGGACTTACTCTTTGTAAGCCTAGTACTTATTCTATCGGATTTCTCTTGCCGAACTGCTAAGTTACGAGGACGTAAACACACCACTATCGGTTGTCTAGCGATGTTGTGGGGGGAAACACAGACACACACACACACATACATATGTACATATACATATATACGACGGGTTTCTTTCAGTTTCCGTCTATCAAATCCACTCACAAGGCTTTGGTCAGCCCGAAGCTATAGTAGAAGACACTTGCCCAAGGTGCCACGCAATGGGAATGAACCCGAAACCTTGTGGTTGGGAAGTAAACGTACCTTATATACCACGAGTAACCCGTCGAATAAAACATGCTCTTGAATTTGTTATATTAGCCATGATCATCTAAGTCTTGAGTTCAAGCACTGCCGAGATTAGCTTTGCCTTTCATCATTCCGGGTACGTTAATAAAATTACGAGAGTTAGTTACAGGTCGATAGAAATCAATATAATTAGTGATCCCCTCATTCTAAATCTATGGTCTTTTGCCCATTTTAAACATCATATATTAGAAGTAATGGTCGATATGTATCGTGTTCCTATTGTTTCCAAATGTACGAAGCGCGTGATGTTAAACGACTTCCATCAAGAATTGAAACTGGGCCAATGCAACAACTTACTATTTTCTATCGTCTCTCCCTTTCTCCCTTTTCTGCCTCTCTGTCTCTCCTCTCTCTCTCTCTCTCTCTCTCTCTCTTTACATATATATGTCTGTGTATGTAAATAAATGTATGCATATACATATATATGTAGAAGTGAGAGTGTATGTGTGTGTATATATATAATATATATATATATATATATATATATATAGTATATTTGAGATATATATATATATAATATATATATATATAGATAGATAGATAGATAGATAGATAGATAGATAGATAGATATAGATAGATAGATAGATAGATATTTTGACGTATATTTAAAAACGATAACGAGGCATGTAAAAATGAGAAGACTAAATACTAACAGGCGTAACAAATTGATTGCAAAATTAATTTTAATTGGTAAGCCGTCTAGAGAAGCTTGGAGTTTCAACTGACGGCTTATTCAATCAAAAATGCAATTTAAGAAAAAATTCTAAAAGTGCTCCGACCACGGATTCGAGCTCACAGCAGTCATTTGATGTTAATGTACCACGATACCGATTCGAAGATTTAGACACTGAAAGTGCTTCACTGCCGAAGTAAGAAACCTAAATATGTTTTTTATTGGATTAAATTGACAAACAGTTACCCACTAATACACGGCAATAATCACAGAAAGCTTAGCAGCAGATAAGCAATCACCACTTAGCATCTAACATGGAAGTTCTAAATTTTATAACATAGAGAATTGATTCTCAAACGGTGTACCGTGCACATTTGATAAGGTATGTATCTTAAGGCTTCTGAAAATCCAGATTAATGTGCAAGAGCATTTTAGAAAACTATGAGTTCTAAAACACGGTAGGCATTTTGTTTTATATGTATTTCTTCTCGAAACTTTATTGAATTAATTTTGTTGTCTTAAAATTTTCTATTTGAATTTCACCACTAATCCTTGAAGTCCTATGCAAAATGCACAAGCAATTTTTGTTTATTTTTCCATTGTGCCACGAAAAAAGTTTCATAGAACTCCGATAGTATATGAATAATAATTAGCTATGTGGTTAAGGGTTTGGCGTACATATGTGTGTGTGTGTGTGTGCATCTGTGTTTATAATGGAGTGTGCGTATGTCTGGCTATCGGGCTGTCAGTGCGTACGTGTGCATGTGTGTTTGTGTGTGTTTTTTTGTGTGTTTTTGTGTGTGTGTATCTGTGTTTATGATGGAGTGTGTCACTGTTTGTCTGGTTGTCTGTGCGCACGTGTGCATGCGTGTGTGTGTATGTGTGTGTGTTGTGTATGTGTATGTGTTGTGTGTGTGTGTGTGTGCGCGCGCGTGTGTGTGTGTGTGTGTGTGTGTGTGTGTGTGTGTGTGTGTGTGTGTGTGTGTGTTTGTGCTTTATTCTTGGCGTTTTCTATATGTACTCCAACTTGAAACATAAACGACGTAAATACCACTAAGGCGCTTAATTCTGGTGAGATTAAATTTATTTCCCAAATTGTTTTACCGAATTCTTCTTTTTTTCTTTTCTAAATAAATTCTTTGATTATCAATATGTGTATATGTTGTTTTTATCTCATTTGAAAATCTTTTTAACAGAGCAATTCCATTTCTTAAAAAGAATTCCTTTAAAATCTTTAAAATCTTGTTCTGTTCAATTCCGTTAATGCTAATAAGATGATTATTTAAATAAATGTAACTAATACAGAATTTTAATTATTACTTCCAGAAAATTTCTCCCTTTCTCTTTAATTTTTTAATCTTCCATACTGCTTGCTAGAACACTTTTAATCAAATTCTGCGAAATACATCAAGAATTATGGAATTATATTTATAAATATACATAAAATTATTAAAAATTCCATATTTTACTAAAATTACATTAAGTAATTTTCGTTACGGAATTTCAATTTTTTTAACATTTGTGCATGTTTAATGAACAGTTTCAGACTAAAACAGCATAATTTCATAGTATACTTGCTTGTTTTAGCTTTAAAACATGTTATGTCGGAGAGATTGTCTAGATTATTCAATACAAGAAAATCAAAAATACCGTAATATACGAATGCGTGCAAATATTTGCGTTTCCCCTCCAGAAGATATCCAGAGGTGACAACAAAATAAATACTAAGCCTTAGAAAATAAGTATTCGGGTTGGATTATCAGATTAAAATCTGCAAAGTGGTGTCCCAGCATGGCCGTAGTTTCATGTCTGAAACAAGGACAATGTTGAAGATTAAATCTATGTATTGTGTGCATGTATCTAAGTATATATATATACCTCGACCTCGTGTGTACCGTTGGCGATTTTTTTTCCTCTGTCTTCCCTTCTTTCCTGAGCGTCCAATAATACTATATTTGTTCCACGTCCTCGCGTTGTTGTGTTTTTTTGTGTTTTCTTGTTTGGATTAACTTTATGTATATATATATATATATATATATAGCCTTCTCACTATCTCTCTCTCTCTTTATCTCTCCCTCTCTCTCTTTCTCTCTCTCTCTCTCTCGGTCTAGATCTTGCACCCTGTTACTTTTGGTTGTTCTCCAAGTTGAAGAAGAAAACGAAAGAGCCTGTGACAAGAATCCTGGAAACATTGGAGGCCCACCGTGGTTCCTTCTCGAAGATACTCAAGCGCCACAATTTTGCACTGAAGTCACAGGATTCTACTTTGAAGGAGAGCTTTGTTGTTTGAAGGAGAGCTGAAAAAGTAGCAAAGCTTCTGGAATTTACTTCGTAGTTTTGTGTGTGTGTGTGTGTTTGTGTGTGTGGTGTGTGTGTGTGTGTGTCTGTGTCTGTGTGTGTGTGCGCGCGTGTGTGTGTGTGTGTACAAATGAATGTACGTGTATATATATATATATAGAGAGAGAGAGAGAGAGAGAAAGAGAGAGAGAAAGAGAGAGAGAGAGAGAAAGAGAGAGAGAAAGAGAGAGAGAGGGAGGGAGGGAGAGAGACAGAAAGAGAGAGAGGCGACAAACAGACAGAAACAAAAATAGACAGAAGAGAGAAAGACAGACAGACAGACAGACAGACAGACAGACATACAGACCGATCGACAAGTATACAGACAGACAGACAGACAGACAGATAGATAGATAGATAGATAGATAGATAGATAGATAGATAGATAGATAGATAGATAGATAGATAGATAGATAGATAGATAGATAGATAGATAGATAAGGTTTTATATACATATATATATATGTACATACATACACTTTCGTTCCACATAAACAGCCCTTTAACGCCGTGGCTTCTTCAATTTTCCAACAGCTGCTATTACGTTCTCCACTTATTTGGTCTACAGATCGGGAAAAGGCCTCTGAGAAGAGCAAACATCTACCTGAGGATGTCGAACTAAACCCGCTTTTGCTCATTTACCAAACGAACAAAAATGGTTTGCGAATTACTTGCAGAATATATTTTCAATTTCTATTCAGCTTAATTCCAGATACTCTTTTCCGATTTCCCGTATCACATTTTGAGGATCAAACGACTTTTTCCTTGATGTTACATCTTCCAGACTAACGCATTACTCTCCGTGGCTTCCGATCCTTTTCCAAGATTTTCCATTTATTAAGATTTATTTCTAGATCTTTAATATTTCCAATGGTTTATCCCTAAAAGGAAACTATCCAAATAGCTACTCGCGCAATAAATCTGGTCATAAAAGTAAGGCCTGTGATCTCCAATATCTCTCGTCTAATCATATATTCTGAACATCTAAAAGGAATCGATATGAAGATCCACAATCAAAATTGTAAACTTCTCAATGCACAACACGTGTTTCAAATTCAAGCTTCAATTTGCGTAAGCGTCGTAGTGTCATCTGTAGCACCAACACCGATATAAGTAATCGAAAGAAATGGTTTCAAAGCTTTTCCATTTATATATAGCAAAGATAATACTAATCGGATATAATTTGGTATCCAAATTCACTTTTCGCAAAGTTTTCGATACTGATGCAATGTTGTCTGCAGTACTCTGCATCTTCAAAAATGGTTAAACAATAAAATTTCATTTATCAGCAAAAGCAAAAAGCCTCGTGCTCCTACTGAAGCAATTTCCGACTGCTATCTTCATCAAGACCAGACTGCTTATCCTGTTTCTCTTATAATAAGCTGTCTCCTTAAGCGTTCAAAATAATTTTTCCATCATCTTGGCTTAACAGTCTTCATCGTTTGTTTTTACTGTGTTATTCTCTTTGTTCTGTCTTTTACTGTTTTTACTGTCTTGTTTTGTTCTTCGTGTCCTGTTCTTGTTACCACTTTACCCCTCCGCAAAAAATCCCAGATTTTATTTAATTTGCTTTGCAGGAAGGTCTGTTTCAACGAAGACGCGTCTTGTCCTTACCTTCGTAACGCGGAGTAGACGAAACAGGGACAACTGAAGATGGGGAATATTCCTTGTACACTGTTTTTTCGTTGTTTGAAAATTAGTTCGTTTCCATGTTTTTGTTTTTATGTTTTCGTTTCTCGTTGTGTTCAACGTTTATTTGATGTCCTGTACCCATATATGCATGTATATATGTATATAGATGTAGATATGTACATATATGTATGTATATATGCATATATTTATTTTATATATTATTTATATTTATATATATATATATATATATATATATATATATATATACATGTATATATATATATACAGATATTAGACATGTATATATATATCTATACAGATATTCCTCTTTTCTTTATTCCTCCACTTCACTCTCTATTTCGTATCTTATCTAAATTCACTATTGCTTAATCATTTTCTCACACCGTCACCAATGAAGGAATATAATAAATATCCTGGAAACAGCTATAAGACCTTCTATTTACATATATATGTATCTCTGAATATATGCAGATATCCTTTTTCCTGAGAATAAAATATAATATCCTTCATATTAAGTCCGGTATAATAGATATGTTATCTTATATATATATATTTAGTAGTAAACTTGTTTGCTTTTCATTTATAGATTGTTTAGTTCTTCCGACTAAATATGTAGAGCAGAAAGGAGCGCAATATCTCGTTACGATGGATATAGAAAGATCGGGCTTTATGGTGGTCAAATGGTAAAAGTATACGAGCGTATTTATCGCAGGTAAAACTATTTCGGAAATGGAAATATTCTGTAAACAAAATATGACCAAATAATCTTTCACATATGTTTACTTGTGAATTGGTTCCAGTCATTTCACAGCGGCCATGATGGTGCACCGCAGGGGATGGTTGTTGCCGATTTATCATCTCCCATTATTTAGTGACTTCGTAGGAAGCACCGGAAGGACAGTTTAGATGTAAAAGTTGTCTTTCTAAAGCATAATCGCATTTCCTACGTTACTTTGTTTGACACGCTGCTTCAGAAATCCTATTTCGAAATAGATACATACATAAATATGTACATTCATACATATACAGATACATACATATATACATATGTGTGTGTGTATATATGTATATACATACACATATAGATATATATACACATATGTACATATATATGTATATATATGAATATGTGTGTTTACATATATAGATTTAAGCATGAATATGAAAACTATGCTGACTTATCGAAGATTTATTTAATATGGAATATTAATGTTAAACACACGCGTACACACGTGCACGAACGCACATGCACGCATGCACGCACGCACGCACACACACATACATACATAAATACATAACTACATATATGTATATATATATATAGTGGAGGCGCAATGGCCCAGTGGTTAGGGCACCACGTTTCTGTGGAGTGCTCATCCACTTACACGTTAATTTCACGAGCAGGCTGTTCCGTTGATTCGGATCAACCGGAACCCTCATCGTCGTAACCGACGGAGTGCTTCCATCCATATATATATTGTCGCCATGATAGATCGGTAGCCACTACACAGTTTTTTCTCTCCTTGTTTCTTTCTGTGTTCCTTTCTGTGGAAGAGCGTAGGCTCGAAACGTAAAAGACTTTTTCAATTCCCGAGCGTTATACTAATACATCTGTTTGTTTTCTACATGACCTGTCTTCGTCTTTTGTTTTCTTCGTGAATTCTCCCCATATATCTTTGTTAACACTGCTATGAAATACACTTATTTCCATATAGTTCCGATGAGTGGAGTGAGTATAGAGAAATACGGAGGGAAAGATAGGAAGATGAAGAACGGGGATGACAAAATAAGAAATAGTACTATAAAGACATCAGTTGATAATAACCGGACAAAGGAGAGATAAGAGAGATTATAAGGGAAATAACGAACACAATACCAGAGAATTTATAGTCGTAGATGTTAAATATTAATAACATAGATACATGTTTGCATGTACATGACTCGCATCGTCGTGCACCAAAAGCACGGATCTGTAATATGATTTGACCTGAGAGTAATAAACGGTTCCCAATGGATGTATACTGTCCTTTAAAGGGCAGGGGTTAATAACCAAAAAGAGGGAAGTAAACAATACAATTACTTCAGGTTTAATTACATACACTAGTTTCATTCTTTGTTTGTAATCGGTAAGCATTCAAGTGTTTTAGATGGGAGTTTAGCAAAAACGCTCGGGTAATATTGTGATAAGATGCATGACAGTAACTTAGTATACGAATAATTAGAAGGATGATTTTATAAGAAAGGAAAATTACTGAATCATGCAATCATTCGTGCGAGAGGGGAAATAAGAAGCACATTAGCTGCCCCACATGCCATCAAATTAGCCTCTCCTTGTATATTTATATTTCTTTCAATTTTATCTTATATTTTCTAAGCAGTCCAATCCATTTAATACCAATTTACTTTATAGCCCATTTAATACCAATTTTGATACCATAATTATCATCTTTAACCACCACAATGCAATTCCATAAACTGGATACCCTTATTCAAAGGAAATTTATAGATACCGGAGTTGCTATAATTGAACACAGTAACAATTTTCTTGGAAAACAAAGCATAAGGATTATATGACAAAATGTCATGTATGACTTTTTTATTTCCTTTATTGTCTCTTTTCTTCCTTTATTTTTTTTTCTCTCCTTGGATCACTCACGTAAATCCTCACACGTTTTATTAATAAGTTTCCGTTTCGCTACAAAGATCTGAAATAACAATTTTGTATTTTTCGGGTCTTTTTTTTTCCTATATTACTAAAGACTGGTATATGAAACTATGATTCACAGTTATCTTTTGTTGTTCTAAGAACGCACATAGCAGAAAAACTGTGTTAGAGTATAACATTGAGCTTTTTAACTAAATTATATAATCCATTTCGCAGGATCTCATTGGATAGTTGAGAATTGTCCACTTACTAAACATTTCATTAAAATTAAGCTTATACATTCATACACACAAACACACACACACACATATGTTTTGATGCGACTCTACTCTGTACTACTTTCTCCCTTTCTCCGTTTTCTACCAGTCTTTCTCTCTTTCTCCCCTCTTTCTCTTTTCTCTCTCTCGTTGCTCACACGCGACCATCGTCCATTTTTCTTTTCCTCACGTGACATTTCTTTTCCTGCACGATTTCATAAGGACTGGACGTCTTCTATCTTTTCTCTTTTCAAAGAAAATATTTCTCTCAGCGTTCACTATTTTCCTCCCGTTCTGTTCTAACGACCCTCCATATTTGTTTTGGTTCGGTTTCCTTATATGTCTCTACTGTCCTGTTTTTGCTCCCAACTCTGACCCTCCAAACATCCAAATTTTTTATTTGGAAGTTATGAGAGCAACTGTCAGCGAAGACTCATATCGTCGTTGATTGCTCGAAATGGGGAGAAGATAGACAGCCGACAACTGATGAAGTGTCGTTCTTTGTGTTACTTGTCCTGTTTTCCATTCTTTCCCTCTTTGCGTATTTAACTCATTTGTTTTCGTACTTCATGTTGTTTACAGTTGCTGACGTCCTGTATCCATGTATGCATATATATATATATATACATATATTTCGTCGCCCTTTTCAAGCCCGGTTACCCGGTTTCTATGGCGTATGTGTTCCCCTCACCTGGACAGGACGCCAAGAAACAAGAAGAGAGAGTGAGAGAAAGTTGTGGCTAAATATTACCACAGTGGTCGCCACCACCCCCTGCCGGAACCTCGTAGAACTTGTAGGTGTTCTCACTAAATAAACACACACAACGCCCGGTCAGGGAATCGAAACCGCGATCCTCCGACCGCGAGTCCGCTGCCCTAAGCACTGGGCCATTGCGCCTCCACACACACACACACACACATATATATATATATATATATATATAATAATAAATATTAGGGAATGAATCCAAAATTACAGGGAAAAATCAGATTTAGGGTTAAATCCAATTTTATAGTAAAATATTATATAATATAATTCGAGACAAAACCGCTATTTTAAAACCAAACAAGGAAAGACTTAATCAATACATAAAATTTTAATATAAATTAAATAAACCGCCACTACAAATGTTTCATGTCTGCTCCGACAATCTTCAGGTGGATTTTCGATCTTCTAATCAGTATCAAATTTTGAAGTCAAAATTTGATACTGATTAGAAGATCGAAAATCCACCTGAAGATTGTCGGAGCAGACATGAAACATTTGTAGTGGCGGTTTATTTAATTTATATTAAAATTTTATGTATTGATTAAGTCTTTCCTTGTTTGGTTTTAAAATAGTGGTTTTGTCTCGAATTATATTATATATGCACGTATATTGACGTGATGGAATAAAAATGTCTTGTGCCCACATTTCTCACCATGGATACTTCAGCAAAACAAAAAATTCTTTCTAATTAAGTATCATCTTTTTTCTTTATTACTTGCATGTCTCCTGCGTTTGTGACGCTACAATACATTGTTAATACAGGTAAATTTATGATTTCCATATAAGGATTTCTTTACCTTCATATGAGCTGTTAATGATTAAAATCTATGCTACGTGGGGAAAAAAGATGATACAAGACTGAATTAAGAGTTAAAACATGAATTAACACTAGAAACAGTAAAAAGCTTTGAAATATTGATTTAGGCATTCATTGAAATACTTAACTGAATACACAAGTGAAGTGGAAGCACTCCGTCGGTTACGACGATGAATGTTCCGGTTGATCCGAATCAACGGAACAGCCTGCTCGTGAAATTAACGTGTAAGTGGCTGAGCACTCCACAGACACGTGCACCCTTAACGTAGTTCTCGGGGATATTCAGCGTGACACAGAGAGTGACAGGGCCGGCCCTTTGAAATACAGGTACAACAGAAACAGGAAGTAAGAGTGAGAGAAAGTTGTGGTGAAAGAGTACAGCAGGTATCACCACCATCCCCTGCCGGAGCCTCGTGGAGCTTTTAGGTGTTTTCGCTCAATAAACACTCACAACGCCCGGTCTGGGAATCGAAACCGCGATCCTCTGACCGCGAGTCCGCTGCCCTAAGCACTGGGCAATTGCGCCTCCACTACACAAGTGAATTACTTGAAGGAATATATATATATATATATCTTAAAGTTATCGCGCTATGAGGAAAGATTTTATTTTCCTCTCTGGAAGTTTTATGTGAGATTCGTAGGCGCGAACTTCAGGAACACAGTGAAAAGATAAAACGCAAATGAGCTCGTCCACACACCAAATACAGACTCTGTTATAAACAAGGCGGTGCAAAAGTAGGTATAAAATTATGAAAAAATAAAACACGTACAACACTCATATATTATTATCAAAATATATTAAAAATTAACCTAATTTTTGATATTTTCAGTGTCATTTATCATAATACCACATTTATCATAACCATAATATTACTTTTATTGTAAAGTTTGATTTTGTTGATTAAAAATAAACGAGTATTGTATGTGTTTTCTTTTCGCATACCCGTGTACCTACTTTTGCACACAACTGTATTATACAAATGTATAATACTCTTACTCTCTTTACTCTTTTACTTATTTCAGTCATTTGACTGTGGCCATGCTGGAGCACTGCCTTTAGTCGAGCAAATCGACCCCAGGACTTATTCTTTGTAAGCCTAGTACTTATTCTATCGGTTTCTTTTGCCGAACCGCTAGGTGACGGGGACGTAAACACACCAGCATCGGTTGCCAAGCGATAGAACCGTGTAGTTGGTAAGAAAGCTACTTACTTCACAGCCATCATATTTATACATTTCATATACATTATATATATATATATATATATAGTATAGTATACATGTATACCCATATGCATATATATATATAGGTGTGTATACCTATCTCTATGTATCTATTTATATGCGTCTATATCTATCAACATCTATCAAACTATAAGATATATGTATTCACATTTGTTAACTTTTGGTGTAGGTTTTATAAAATGTAGTCTAGATGTATTAAATGTATAAAATAAATGTACACACAGTGTTCAGTCCCACTGCGTGGCATCTTGGGCAAGTGTCTTTTGCTTTAGCCCCGGGCCGACCAATGCCTTGTGAGTGGATTTGGTAGACGGAAACTGAAAGAAGCCTGTCGTATATATGTATATATATATATGTGTGTGTGTTTGTGTGTCTGTGTTTGTCCCCCTAGCATTGCTTGACAACCGATGCTGGTGTGTTTACGTCCCCGTTACTTAGCGGTTCGGCAAAAAAGAGACCGATAGTATAAGTACTGGGCTTACAAAGAATAAGTCCCGGGGTCGATTTGCTCGACTAAAGGCGGTGCTCCAGCATGGCTGCAGTCAAATGACTGAAACAAGTAAAAGAATAAAAGAATAAACACACGTGTGTGCGTGTGTTTGTTTGTGTGTGCGTTGTTGAATAAAATTTATTGAAAAAAAGCCGCAATAATTATGCACCAACCCAATAGTAATGATTATAGTTACATTATGTGCCATGAGAAGTTAAAATTAAGAGTAATAGAAGTAAAATGTTGTGACTATTAACTCGAAGAATTAAATATATACCCAGTTAAGTTTATACAATGTTAGAAAGACAAAAAAAAAAGAAAATTGTAAAGAAAATTAGCCGCTGAAAATTACTAACGGCGATAAACCATTATCAGGAAATCAACTCCAATGTACATGAATAGAAGAAATTTATGTATCTTTAAGCTCAACAGGAAATATAGAAAAAAGAAAACGAACGTTAAAGGAAAGTCAGCCATCGTCCTGGTAGAACAGTGAGAGTGGAAGAGTGTCAGTGAAAATGGTACAGCTGAACGACAAACGCTATGATATCTCGGGCAATATATTCAAAATTCAAAGTGAATTTAACTTCTGTGTGTTTTTAACTAATTAGAATCGCTCTTGGACACAGTCTCAGATTAAGTAACAGAAAGGAGAAGTACAATTCTGAAGTTTAGTTTAATTATTGGTAAAAACAAAGGAGGTTAATGCATTTGTTAGTAAAGAAAGAGAAGTAAAGAATTTGGATAGTTTATAGCAAAGAGTTGATTGCTATGATGTTAGAAAGTGTCATTGTAACTAAATAGAAGTATCAGAAAGGAGTTTGGTATTTTACGACTGATCGGAGATGGAAAATCTTTTGTTATCGAGGATAACAAAACTGCTTTTAAACTGATGTTAAACTGAGATTACAAGTAAGGTTAGCTTAGATAATGATAAAGATTAAAGCAGCAGTGCACATAATTTAAGAAAATATAGGATACGTATGATGTTAAAGATAGCTATAATCGATTATATAATGCAAATAAGTCACTTGAGGGTTGATTTGGTAGTAAAATAAGATCAAAGTTATACGAATGTGGCCGGACTCCACGTACTGTGATTGTACAGTTAAACAGTTATGCGTCCGCAGCTAATCATTATTGCTAATCAGTCTACCGAGTTAGTCAATAAATATATTAGGCTGCCCGATAAATTCGTTTATTTTTTTTACAATTTTATTTTATTTTAATTCTTTCTCGTGTTTTCTGAATTAGCGCAAAAAAATTACAAAAACATTATAGTAGATTTTTATATAGTTTTTGCTGTGCTGCTCGTCTACAATTTTGTTTAACGTTTTTGAAATTTGAATAAGTTTTACCCCTTTTCAGACATTTGACGATAGAGTGCCACGTGGAAAGGAAATGAATGAATTTATGACAAGCCAATAATTCATGCTATCTGCAGGATGCGGCAGAAAATCTCCCGTGCTTTACAGGTGGCACTAATACGAAACATAAAGATAGACGAGTACCAAACGATTGACTATTAGCTGTATTAAGAAACACTTATGCCTACTGAAATCACTGGCACCATGCCAATGGTCGGATAAATTATAGAAGCCTTTTTCTGTTGCACCTTCTTTTGGAAGATGAAAATGACACATGGAACGACACATAGGACAATGTAGTCCTCGGTATACAAATCTGCTAGGCGGTGAGCGGGCAGAAACGTTAACGCACCGGGCGAAATGGTGAGCGGTATTTCGTCAGCCGCTACGTTCTGAGTTCAAATTCCGCCGAGGCCCACTTTGCCTTTCATCCTTTCGGGGTCGATTAAATAAGTACCAGTTACGCACAGGGGTCGATATAGTCGACTTAATCCGTTTGTCTGTCGTAGTTTATCTCCTCTGTATTTAGCCCCTTGTGGGTAGTAAAGAAATAGGTATACAAATCTGCAGGAAGGTCATGTTTGAAATACCTTTGAGCATTTGCTTAAACCAGTCCAATAAGAGGCGAAATAACAAAAGAAACTCATTATACGCGCTTCTGTGCGTCCATGCGTTTTCGAATGTATGTGTTTGTCTGCGCACGGGCATGTATATACATAAATTTTCATATATAATATTCAGGTTTACCTTGTTATATTTTCTGATTCTCCCACTAAGAGCGAATGAGCTGGTTTCTGACCCAGAAACAACACTCTTTCTTTTGAATGCAGTCTCCGCAAATATATTATTTTTTCTTTGTAGGTATGTCTGTGTGTGAGTTTGTGTGTGTGTTTGCACGTATTTATGCATGTATATATATTCATGCAGTACGTATGCCTATGGGCCTGTGCATTTGTAAGCCTCTATGCGCACACTTGCCTGTGTGCAAGCAAGGATGTCATTGAACGAGTGACTTTGTATACTTAAAAATACACATACTTACTCACAACCATATCTACGCGTAAATGTATGCAATCATCCATTTTAAATATAAATATATAAATATTTTCCCTCATTGTCTTTCTTGTTTCTTTTCTGTCTCATTTTATCTCTCTCCATTTTTCCCCTTTCTTTGTAATCTTCTAAAATCTTTCCATTTCATTGGAATAAAGAGAGTAAGGTGGAAACGAATTTGTTGAATAAAAAAATCATTGACCTAAATCTCCAACGACTATAGAGCTATCAGAGAATAATTTAAAATATTCGCAGAATAGTTGACTTTCGGAATACATTTATCTCCTAAATTTATGGAACCTGTTATTTTTTTCACACTGCTGTGCCATATATACAGAAATGATTGGAGAACTTCCGTCTAATTAATCACATGGTGAGCATTTTTATCCATACATTATGAATGATTTTTTTTTTTATACAATATTTGTATAGAATTTCGAATTAGGAAAAGTTATTTACAGAAATTCCATATAAGATATG
>NC_043007.1:2298640-2313640 GCF_006345805.1 Octopus sinensis | reverse complement strand
AGATAAGATGTTCAACTTCACTAGAATGTTCCTCGTGCCATTCAGTAACAACTTTAGCTGTGTGAATTGGTGCATTATCATCCTGAAAGATTGCGTTTCCCTCCGGAAACAATTCCGCAACCATAGGATGAATTTGATGGGATAAAATCCTTAAATAGTCTTCATTATTAATTCTGGCATGAAAGGAAACCATTGGACCGGTGGATTTCCAAGATGCATACCCGCCAGTTCATCACAGATCCTCTACCATGTTTAACAGTTGGAAGAAAGCAGTCTAGATTAACTGCTTCTTTTCGCTGTCTCCACACGTATACTCGGCCAGTCGTCGGAAATTAGGTAAAGGATGACACGTCCATGAACATAACATTCTTACACTGCTCAAGGGACCAATTCTGTAGGTTTTTACTCCACTTTAAATGCTTTGCAACGTTTGTTTTTGAAGGTAGTGATTTTCTGATTGCAGCCCTCCCGTGAAATCCGACTTTGTGCAGTTCCGGCGTGCAGTTTTTATGGAAACTGGATTCTCGAAGTCGTCATTAAGCTCTGCAGTCATTTTGGGAGCTGTACTTTTGTGATCCTTTCTAACAATTCATATAAGAGTCCGGCAGTCCCTATCTGAAAGTTTTGGTTTTCTTCCGGAATTTTGTTTTGATGAGAGAGTTTTTCCTTCTTTCTCAAAGGCTGTCATTACTTTCGAGGCAGTACTTCTTGATGCACCAAACATTTCAGCTATTTTCGTTATGCTAGCGCTTGTCATACGAGCACCAACAAATTGATCTCCTTGAAAGTCCGATAGGCCTGTCATTTTAATAAATTCTAATTACCTTTTCCTGATGATATCTGAAAAGAAACAGCAATTTTAGGAAAAACATATTAAGCAACACTAATAATAAATCAAAAAACATAAAAATAAACAAGCTTTTGACAGTTTTATAAATATTTCAAAATTATGATGCTATGATGCTAGATGTTTCCATTATTTTGTCTGGTCAAAGACGCGTCCAAGATAGCTCAAAGTTGACCTATCACGATATATTGAGAAAAAATCGAGATTTTGTTTAGATGTTGGCATTATAGAGTGTCGGGAGTAACTTATAAAGGTATTGTTAAATAATCATTTAATTAATGATCATTTATTTAATTAATAAAATAATCATTTAATTAATGCTTTATTTATCTAACCCCTTACAAGTAAATTTTATAAATTTAAGTTTGTTCATCCTATTTATTCTTATATGAACATATGTTTGTGTGTGTGTGTGTGTGTAACTTAGATTTGCGTAAAATTCATACACATGCGCACACGAACAAGTCTATGCAAACGCGTACGTACAAGGGTATGCATCTGCTGTTTTCAATGTTGCTCTTCGATTACTATAGCTCAGTGGTTCACACAATATGGTGCTGAGTAAAAAGTATTCATGAAACCGAAATGCGATATATTGGCTTTGGTTGGTGCTTAAATTTCGTTCTTTTTAGCTTCTAAGAGTTATGTAATGGAATCAAAAGTTAAACGAAATGAATATGTAAGGGCTGTAAGGACTAGTAGTCATTCGGTGAATATATGAGAACAACTCTTGCGAAACAAGTATTTAGTTTTAAAAATTCGAATACGGTTAATGTTAATAACCACGTGTTTAAAATTAGTTATTAACATTAACCGCATTAACTACGTGTTTAAAATTAGTTAACACAAAAAACTGTTGACGATAGCAGTATGCAAATTCATTTTTTTGCTTAAAAAAAAAAAACAGATGGCTTTTCGATATGTGCAGCTTTTCTTGACGACAAAGGCAAATTAAGTCAGGTATTTTCGTGATTGATCCGAGTCACACTAGAAACGTCACTTTCTGATGTCGATGAGTACAGATGGAACAAAGCAGGGAGATGAAGCACTTTCTCTTTGTTTTCCTCTCTCTCTCTCTCTCTCTCTCTCTCTTTCTCTCTCTGGGTTTAAGGAAATGTATATGTTCATTCAATTTTACTTTGAAGTGATTGGTTGTCAGTCGTGCGTAATTACTCGGGTCATCGTATAAACCATCTTGGAAAAGCAAACTCCTCTAAGTGAACACTTGAAATGGTTTCGGTACCTGTAGCCTAGGGTAAAGGCTGTACCGGAATATGCTTTTCTCTTTTATAGATAGCGATGTTGAAACCTTTGATTTCTATGTATGAGCAACTAACATTAACCCATTCGGTCCCAGAGTACTTAAATTTCTGAATATTAATTTTAAATTTTTACAGATGATTGAAACTAGGTTAAAATGAAAAAAATAATGATTAAAACTCTTTTGCTTCAAGTAGAAATGGAAATACTCGGTGTCCTATAAATAGGACACAGAGACATTGTGATATAGCTTATCTAATGTTCTCATTTAGTATCCTATTTATAGGACAGTGGGACTTAATGGGTTAAAGTTACGTCTGTTGAAAAGACGGTGACATGTAATGGGGAAAGTATCTTCAAAATTAGAGATTAAATCTACAGCCGTAGTTTGTAGGAATGTATTCCGATCTTCAGAAATGAAACCCCTTCACACTGTCTCCATCCTTTATATATGTATTTGTTCCTGTATCCTTGTTTGAATATGCGTGTGTGTATATTTCTATATTTGTTTGTATGTGCGAGTGGGGAGAGAGTGGTTTGCTTATATATAAATATATATGGATAAATATGTGGCATATATACACAAATATTTATCCATATATATTTATATATAAGCAAACCACTCTCTCTCTCTCTCTCTCTCTCTCTCTCTCTCTCTCTCCACATACATGTGTGGAGAGAGTATGTATATAGATAAATATGTGTATATATACAAATGTACAATTATACATACACACAATAGATACAAACACACGTGCACATGATATGTGTCTGTGTGTAAGAAATATCATGCTCCTTGTTTATTTTTTTCATCATTCTTCAGTTACATTTTGTCTCTCTGAATATTTATTTCTGAATAGTTATCCATAAGAACCACACACTTGCATAAACATACATACATTATATATATATATATATATATATATATTGATTGATTGATTGATTCTAGTTTCAGCTTATGAGCTGTGGCCATGCTGGGGCACCGCTATTATATATTATATATATATATATATATATATATAGGCGCAGGAATGGTTGTATGGTAAGTAGCTTGCTTACCAACCACATAGTTCTGGGTTCATTCTCACTGCGTGGCACTTTGGGCAAATGCCTTCTACTACAGCCTCGGGCCGACCAAGGCCTTGTGAGTGGATTCGTTAGACGGAAACTGAAAAAAGCCCGTCGTATATATGTTCATATATATATTTGTATGTGTGTGTGTATGTTTGTGTGCCTGTTTTTGTCTCCACAATCTCGCTTGGCAACCGGTGCTGGTGTATTTCCGTCCCCGTAACTTAGAGGTTGGGCAAAAGACACCGATATAATAAGTACTAAGCTTACAAAGAATAAGTCTTGAGGTCGATTTGCTCGACTAAAGGCGGTGCTCCAGCATGGCCGCAGTCAAATGACTGAAACAAGTAAAAGAGTATATATATATGAATGCATATATACATATACGCATACATATGCATGCATATAGATATGTAAGTATACATACATACATATATATATATATATATATATATATATATATATATATATATTATATATATATATATATACATCAATATATTAACGGTGTTGCTATTAAAGTATATGGGATATTCCGTCAACGGAGACAAATAGGGAAAATGTGAAAGGTATAGATTAATGAAACGACGACATTAATTCCTATACACACACACTCATATGAATATCTGCATCAATACATTATATATGTACCAGCATGCTTTATTCGATTGACCTATATATGCACTTTTACTTGTATTTTCATTTTCTTTGAGCTTTGTCTTTTTTAACAATCTCTATGAATTAATCTCATCGGCTGTTCTACATGCACTGCATGTCATCTAATACATCTTACGTATATCTGTGATTATTTCTAAAAGATGGATCTACTGTCTTAGGCATTCAATTATATCTCAATATCTGCGTTCTTTTACTTTCTGAAAAAAAAGCACTCGGGTTCCATATTTCCGGGGAAGTTTCTTATCTACAGCCCAAATGTAATTTATTCTGCCTTTACCTTTTATTAGTTATGAATAAGAACGTGGCTCTAATAGTAAATTAAAATATATGACTCGCTTTTAAAACTTCTACGCTTAACCCATATTTTTTTTTTTTACGTTGAAACCAAGCACAAGAACATTGTACTATACACACACTTATATATGCATTTATGTTAATGGAATGATTAGAGTGAAGCCTTGTGTGATGTTACTTTAGATAAAACTATTTATGCTAAGACCGAAACAATCCGAATGAATTACAAAGTGAACAACAAAAGGGAAAAGAGAATATCAGCAGAAGATTGTATTTCTGAAATACACGCCATGACTTCGCGTGTTGTTCTACTTTCGCTTTTGAAGTTCGGTCTGTTTCATTTCACATTATTTTGACCTTTTCAAAAGGAAAACAGTTTCCGCTCATATATATGTATATATAAGTGTGTGTATGTGTGTGTGCGTATGTATGTGTACATGTATGCATATATATGTATACTATATGCATATGTATGTATACTATATGTATATACAATTTTATATATTTATAAATACATATATATAAAATATATATGTGTGTGTGTGCCTGTATATATACATGTGTGTGTGTGCGCGCGTGTGTGTGTACGTGTGCTTGTGTGTGTGTGTGTGTTTGGAGGGGGCCAGTGGTTAGAACAACGGAGTTGTGTTCGTAGGATCGCGGTTTCGATTTCCAGACCGGTCGTTGCGAGTGTTTATTGAGCGAAAACACCTAAAACTCCACGAGGCTCCAGCAGAGGGGGGGGGGCAAAACCTGCTGTACTCTTTCACCACAAGCTTCTCTCAATCTTTCATCCTGTTTCTGCTGCACTTGTATTTCAAAGGGCCAACCTTATCACACTCTGTGATAAGGTTAAGGGTACACGTATTTGTGGAGTGCTCGGCCACTTGCACATTAATTTCACGAGCGGGCTGTTCTGTTGATCGCATCTACTGGAAACCTCGTCATCGTAACCGACGGAGTGCCAGGCTATGCTCTGTGTGTGTGTGTGTGTGTGTGTGTGTGTGTGTGTGTTGTGTGTGGTGTGTGTGTGTGTGTGTGTGTGTGTGGTGTGTGTGTGTGTGTGTGATGGTGTCTCCTGTCGAAGACGACGTGTGAGCGTTCAACTTGTTTCCCGAACGACCCGCACAAATGAATTATTTATAAATGATCGAATGTTCGTGCCGCACACTAACTCACTTCTCACCATCAGATCTTTGTTACCTGAACAGAATCACAGTGTACCGTGCATCAGGTGTAAAAGTTATCACAGCGCAACGTAAGATGAAGTGTTTCGCTTAAGAACACAAACCACCACCCGCTCTTGGAATTCAAGTACGATTTCGCGATCGTGAGCGCAGCACTCTATCCACTAGGCTATATATATATATATATATATATATATATATATATATATATATATATATATATATATATATATATATATATATATATATATATATATATATATATTGGTTCATTATATATATATATATATATATATATATATACATACATACATACATATACACATATATGTAATTGTTTCTTTCTGTGTTCCTTTCTGTGGAAGAGTGTAGGCTCGAAATGTTAAAGACTTTTTCACTTCACGAGCGTTATACTAATACATCTGTTTGTTTTCTACACCACCTGTCTTCGTCTTTTGTTGTTTTTTTGTGAATTCTCCCTATATATATATAACATACATACATACACATACATATACAAATATATATGTATATATATATATATATATATATTTATTATATATATATAAGTACATACATACACACACATACATACACATCTATATGTGTGTGTATATATATATATATATATATATATATATATTAGTATGTATGTATGTATGTATGTATGTATGTATGCATGATGTATATATGTTATATGAGTGTATCTACATGTATGTATATATGTATGGATAACTGTCGGCAAAAGTGTAATTCGTACCATCGCAGAGATTAATATTTTATTCTATTTTGCTCGAGTCAGTGTCTTGTTACTCTGAGTTCCAGCTATGCGCAAGATCTCGAGACAAATTATAACATGACTGATGTTTGTGTACAGCCACGGGCGAAACTCACAGTAGCAACACACACAAGATAATATATATACATACATACAACCAAAACAATATATATATATATATATATATAATATATATGTAATATATAAGCGTGTGTATATGTGTGTGTGTATGTGTGTGCGTGTGTGTGCTTGTGTGTGTATAGTGAGTTTTACATTTAAATTACCTAAGTTACTAATACTTAGAACTCACTGTGTATTCCTTATATACCAAAGAGACGTAGGGATGCTGGGTTGCTGGGATGCTGGGGGGGGGGGGCTGGAATTAGTCCGACTTTCCGTTGATTAGATTTCACAGCTGGATCGCTCACATCGTAAAGATACAAAGCAAAACAGGAGTTTCTGTTCAGCAAATGTTTACTTATTCTATTATTTTACGCGTTTCCTTAGTAATGAAACGACGTAAACCTGGTGTCACGTGCTTTTGTTTTGTTTTCCATCTATATCTCTATCACACACAAACACACACACACACATGTAACCAGAAATATATTGAGAAAAATGGATCTGATGAATGTAGCATTAATATTTTTAGATCATTCAGCTATTCTTGATTGATTAGTAAGCTTATCACTAACGTAGTAACGTACCTATAATGACTAGCGGAAACAGTTGTAAGCCAATAAAGGAAAAATATATTATGACTATCATTTTTAACTTGTTTCTTATACACGCACAACACACACACGCACACACACACACACGCACACACGCGCGCACACACACATAAACACACACACACACACACACCACACATACACATATATACGGCGGGCTTCTTTTAGTTTCCGTTTCAAATCCACTCACAAGGCTTTGGTCGGCCCGAGGCTATAGTAGAAGACACATACCCTAGGTGTCACGCAGTGGGACTGAACCCGGAGCCATGACGTTGGAAAGCAACCTACTTTATTACATAAATATCTACCATGAAGGCATTACAAAAAGGGGACGAGCAAGAACAGACAAACATAAAAGCTGTAGCGATTAAATATTTACAATTTAAAATCTACAATAATTTAATAAATATGTTTATAACTTTTGACTTAAGCGTTGCTCATTACAAATGAAATTTGCAATGGCTTCTCTGAAGGATAGGCATCCAGCCACCGGGGCAAACCCCTTGCTTTTCCTTTCCTGTTTTTGGCTTCCACTTACCTGGTGCCTAACACTCCCAGCTTCCTCGCCACAGGCTTCCATCTTCTCATGAATCTGTCTCATGACAGATACATTTTCTCCATCCTTATCTTATTACTGAGGTGGTAACTAAAAAATTAACCAACCCCTAGCCGGATACATAGTTACTCGACACTGACTCTCACACGCGTCTTCCATACTGTTTCTTTCAGTATGGCTACTACGCAGAAAAAGCAAGCCTTCCTTTCTCTGTCCTGCCCGCATCTCAGGCATGTCGGCGAGACGGCACTTCCGTGCCTTCACACAGCCACTCCTGCGCCTGAGCACTTAAATTAAGTATAGAAGACCTGAGACAAACAAAACCAAAAAAGAAGGAAAAATTAAAAACCCTTCCTTACATCTCTACACACAACCCACTTAACAATGAGGCCTTCAACACCATACTACAAAGCATAGCCCTACTAAAGGGAGATCCAAAGATGAACCGGATCCTGGAAACACACACCATCATTAAAAGTAAACGGCAACCAAAATCCTTAAAAAAGATTTTAACCCAAGCTAAACTGCACTCAACAACAACCACAAAATCAGCAGTTAGAAAATGTGGAAAGCCCAACTGCGGAATCTGTGTCATCTTGGTAGAAGGTTCAGAATTCACATTAGAACAAGGCCATCAGTTTACCATCAGAACAAACTTCACCTGTGCATCAGAAGACTTAATTTACGTCTTAACATGCGCAGGGTGCAATAGGCAGTATATAGGCCATACAAAAACAGCTTACGAAAAAGGATGGCGGTGCATAAATCCCAAATTAGAAATCCTGAATACAGGAAAATACCAGTCACCGGACACATAGATAGATGTGCTTCAAATAAAAATCCCAAATTCACAACTTGCCCACTTTACAAATTCAGTGACAGCGTACCTTCACTCAACGTCAAAATAAAGAACTTTATTTCATTAGAAACTTCGGACCAAGTTTGAACACCTTGGGCCAGGAATATTAAAACAATACATTGGTCTTCCGAAAAGAAAAATGGAATTCTACCACATCCACCACGATCACTACGACTGCTGCTACTATTACTACTACTACAACCACCATGGTCACTACTATTACTACTACGATCAACAGTCCTCCACTACTGCTGCTGCTGCTACTGCCACAGCTTGCTATTGCCACAGCTAAGCTGCTACAACTAATGAGCTGCTGCAACCCCAACCACCACCACGGTTACTACTACTACGACCAACAGTCACTGCTGCTACTGCCATTTCAGCAACTGGTCATTCGGACACATAAGACAGCTAAAATCAACCACGTGGATTCTGTTGAGATCAATAAGAAACAATTATAAACTTTTTTATTACACTCAACTTTAAACTTACAGCTATTATGCTTACTACCGACAAAACACCACCACGTGGATTCTGTTGAGACCAGTAAGAAACAATTATGAACTCTTTTATTACACTTAACTTTTTAAAATATTTTTGATAAGGTTCGTTTTTTCAAGAACCGAAACATGTAAAATTTCTAAGAATATTAAAATTTATCTTATATAGTGGCGTTTTCAAACTTCTTTTATATATATATATATATATATATATATATATATATATATATATATATATATATATTATATATATATATATATATATGTGTGTGTGTGTGTGTGTGTGTGTGTGTGTATACGTACTGGGGTGAGATACAAGAGAAGATTTACAACGTCGTAAACAGCGGTAGTTAATGCCTTGACAGTTTATTATTTAACGTCAGTCAGACATTTACGACGAAAGCCTCGAAAGTGAACTTATATTTATTGAACTAATGATATTGAATACTTACATTTTTCTTACTATATTTATGTGTATATGTGTGTGCTTGTGTGTGCATAGTGAGTTTTACATTCAATATCTCTTTTTACATATGTATGGTATAGAATCCTTATTACTATACTTGCCTTCGCTGTCTTGTTTAGCCTCAAGTTCAGACCCTGGATGCCCAAAACTACTTATATAACGTAATTCTCTAAATCTGTTTTTCTTTGCCCTGTTAGTATCTTTATTTCTTTCAGACTCATACATTTGTTTCAGATACAAAACACGGATTTTATTTGTACCGCCTCAAGATATTTCGTTTCATATTTACATTATCAAAATGTTATGTCTTTTACCAGATTTTTATTTCACATTTTCTTTCTGACTTTTTATTTTTTATTTTTTATTAACTTTCGATTTAAAACAAAATTATATATATTTTTCAAAATATTCAGCTTCCCTGACTCAGTTATATTTTTTAAGTTGAAAAGATTTGAATATTTTGAAATTTTCATGTTATATGAAACAGACCTAACATCTCTTTTAACAGTGATAAAAATATTTTTGCTGTTCTTATCTCACCAACTGATGATATTTTAACTTTACTGAAATTAAATATTTGATAATAGAGAATATTGAAAAGTTTTGAAAAGATAGTATTTTTAAACTTATTTATTGATATCCTTCAAAAGGAATTTTTTATCTTAATGCCTCATATTGTTATGCTTTACATTATTCTGTCTGATTCTTACAAACCTTGGCCTCCTCAAAATATCGAGTTTCATAGATCTGGCTTTTTTCATATGCATTCAGTCCCCAGGATAATCTACTTGTCATAACTATATCAGGCACTTCTTCTCACTAGGCGGTGAGCTGGCAGAAACGTTAGCACGCCGGGCGAAATGCTTAGCGGTATTTTGTCTGTCGTTACGTTCTGAGTTCAAATTCAGCCGAGGTCGACTTTGCCTTTCATCCTTTCGGGGTCGATTAAATAAGTACCAGTTACGCACTGAGGTCGATATATTCGACTTGATCCGTTTGTCTGTCTTTGTTTGTCCTCTCTCTGTTTTGCCCCTTGTGGGTAGTAAAGAAATAGGTATTTCGTCTGTCTTTACGTTTTGAGTTCAAATTTCGCCGAGGTCGACTTTGGTTGCCTTTCATACTTTCGAGGTCGATAAATTCGGTGCTGGGGTCACTCTCATCGACTGGCCCCCTCCCCCAAAATTTCTGGCCTTGTGCCTAGAGTAGAAAAGAAGTCTATTCTCACTGACAAATATTGAATCAACCCATATTTAGATATTGTTTTCACTTCTGTCTTCCCCCTTTTACCATACATAGATTACATCCATGTTAGGATCTTTTCTATGCGTCTTACCTTTATTTCCTTTAAAATTCTACTCCACCTTTTATAAGAAACTCATTCCATCCTCTATATTTCTTCTAGTTTTACCATTCATTTCTGTTTGCTGATAAATGTTTTATTTTTCTTTTATCATTATCTAAAAGTCATCCGATCGGTTTCTTCTACTGCTCTTTTGAGTTGACATTTTGGAGTGTTTTTGATTGGACCGTTCCACGAATTTTTTTATATTCAGTCATATTATGACTGTAACTACTCCTCTGATCTCCAGGATTATTCTTTATTGAAACTTCTTTTTGACATACTTGACTATTCTCTGACAAATGCATTTCCTGTTCTAGTTTCTGCATCTTAAACCATTCGTACATCCTATGTGGATTTCATTTTCGCACAGCTACTAATAAAATAGGTTGTATTTTTCTTGTTACTTTCATAGTTTGCATGTTTAACCATGCTTAGGTACTTAATATGTGTCCCTGTCTGCTTTGTGCAGCGGGCATTTTGTAGTGATTTACTTTGCCTGGATTACAAAAGCATATCCGATCTGATATAAGCGTTGCTGATCCAAGATAGACAACTCTCGTTATCTATGTGACTATCATTCAGAAGTCTTTTGGTAACGTGATTTTGCATGATCGTCTGTCGATAAACAGAAACCCTGTCATCTGAAGCTGTGTTGGTTGTCAATAATTCTGTCCTTGGCTGTCAGTACATTGGGGGAATGTTTCCCTAACTTCTACAACGAACGCTATTTGTCCCACTTATCTACTCTTCATCCATGGATACACTTCGGTGATCGGTGCTCACTAGATTATGCCGAAATAACATGATGCAGAATTCATCAGCTGTCTAAATCAATATCAAACTTCTACATCCTTGTTTACGTTTTAAGTAGATACAACTAATAAAATAAAGGTGTCTGGTGATAATCAACGATTAATTTTTGTACTTTCACATTAATGGCCCGTATATCCACTCGTATCCAATCAGGCGATCCGAATTTTGATGAACCTAAAAGCAGAGAAAACATATTGTGGGCACTGTATTGCTAACATCATTATATTGTATCCATAGAGATCCGAGAAACGATTGTTTTTATATCGTCTAATATTCCTTATTTTAAAAAAAGCTATCATATGAACATCGCACTCTCTCCGTTTCTCTCTCTCTCCGTATATATATATATATATATATATATATATTATATATATATATATATATATATAATATATATATATATATATCTATATATATATATATATATATATATATATATGGAAAGAAAGTCAAGATAGAAAATGCTAAAATAATTTTATAAAAAAACATGTCAGTACCGGTTTCAGTCATTGAGACTTTTTCAACTGTAAGTATGGCAAACAATTAAATTTAGAAAAATTAAAAGAAAAGTTTTTTTTAAAGAATATTTGTATAGTGTTCAAATACAAGTGGTGCTTTCCTTGTCTCTGCCTGTCTCTGCCTGTGTGTGTGCATGTGTGTGTCTGAAATATGTAGAATGTGAAGTAGGTATATAAGTATGAAATATGCGTATATGTGTATGCTTGTGTGTGTGTATGTATGTGTGTGTATGTGCATGCCTATAAGTGTGTGAAGTATGTATGTGCGCTTTTATATTTTCAGATTTGCTGGTATCGTCTGGCTATCGTCGACTTCCTTTATCGAGTATTTCATAGATATCAGAGGAGGACAAAATAAACTGTACCACTTGTCAAACTGAAGTTTTCTCTCGAAGTTTCATTAGTTTCTATTCTAATACACGTATAGAAAGGAATAAATAGTTAAAATATAAATGCTCAGAACAAACAAACAAACAAACGAATGAATTTGTTGTAATTGTGGCTGTTGTATATACATACATTTACGAGATTGTATCAAAAAGTTCCCATACTCGTTCTGTAGAGCGACAAAAGATGACAACACATGGTTGTGTGCGCTGTGAGAGCCAGCAGCATTCGCCTTCAGGAGACAGTGCGTCGGGTGAAAGCGCTGTGTTTACATCGCAAGTTGTGAAATTTGTGTTTTTGTGATCATGTGTCAGCTGTAGTCTGCGATTTTATCATGAGCAGGACCTGGGACAAATAAGCCAACGTGAAATTTTGCGTTAAACTTGAGAGGTCTGGTACAGAGACATTGAGCATGCTGTGGTAAGATTGGCGACGAGGCAGTAGGTCGTACGCAATGTTTCGAGGGGCACGGGCGCTTCCCATGCAGAAGGACGTCCCTAGAAGGCGATGAACAGTCTGGAAGACCTACCACGAGCATCACACCTGGAAATGTGGAAAGAATTCCTCAGCCTGTGCATGAGGATCAACAATATTACTGGTGCTGTTGGTCTGTCGTATGGATCCGTGCAGGCAATCTTAACGTCTGAATTGAACATGCGACGTGTTTCTGACAAGTTTGTACCCTGCCTGCTGACCACCAAGCAGAAAGACCATCGCGTCGAAGTGTGTAGAGATCTCCGTCAAGATCTCCGCCGATGGCCCATCCTTCATGTCGAGTATCATCACCGGTGACGAGAGTTGGGTCTACGGGTACGACCCTGAGACGAAACAGCGGCTGTCACAACGGAAAAAACCCTTCAGCACCCGATCGAAGAAGGCACGACAGAGCTGCAGCTCAATCAAGAGCATGCTCGTAGTATTTTTCGACATCTGCATCGAGAATTTGCCCCCCACCCCTTGCGGTGGGGGGTGAGGCAGAACGTCAACCAAAAATTCTGCTGCGAAGTTTTGAATCGTCTGAGGGAGGACATTCGGCGAATACGACCGGATCTGTGGAGCGCAAAGAACTGGATTCTTCACGTCGACAATGCACACAGGGACTGAGCTCGCCTCACTCGTGAGCTTCTCCCCAAAAAACAAAATGGTATTGCTTCCGTATCCGCCCATTCGGCACCTGCGGACTTTCACCTCTCGTCCAAGAAGTAAATGCGGCTCAAAGTCGCCGTTTTAACATCGTTGTGGAGATCCAGAGTGAATCGCAGAAGGTGCCCAACTTGCTTAAGGAAAACGATTTCCAAACCGGGTTCCCAAAGTGACAGGAACGCTGGAACGGGTGCACTACTGCGCAAGGTGACTATTTCGAAGGGGGTTATGTTAAAACTTAAAGTAAATAACTTATTTTTTATTAAATCGAACGAGGACGGGAACTTTTTGATACCATTTCGTATAAATACATACATATAAACATACATACACAAATACATATATACATACATGTGTATGTGCCTATGTATGTATGTATGTGTGTATGTATGTATGTATGTATGTATGTATGTATCAGGCGAAATTGTGGGACTAGATTTGAGTAGGATTTGAAATTTCCCTGTATCGACAATACTGTTGATATATATTGGTGTACACTGGCAGTAGCATAAATATATATATATATATATACATATACATAAATATAAATATGTATATATATATATATATACATATATATATGTCTATATATGTCTATATATATATATATATATATATATATAGACATATACATACATATATATATATAGACATCTAGATACATACATATATACATATACATACAAAAAAAGCAAAAGACGAAGACAGGTGGTGTAGACAACAAACATGTATTAGTATAACGCTCGAGAAGTGAAATACATACATACATACATACATACATACATACATATATATATATATATATATATAATATATATATATATATATATATATATATATATATATATATATATATATGAAGGTCTGTGTCTGTTTACTCTTTACTTGGAAGTAAATATGTAAGTGAGATTTTCCTCGTATATTAAAGTCCAGTTTTGTTTAGTGTGCAGAATTAAAATTTGTTGTTTTAAAGATGAGAAATAAAATTATTAAATATTTAAGAATGTCAGTGTTGAAAACTTTCAGTAATCAAAATTTGAAAGAAGATTACTTGGGCATTAAAAAACAATTGAGACGTCATAAGATTTAATAAATAGACAAATTAGATTTGGAGTTGTAAAACACATGTAAATATCAAAATGGCTTTGAAACAACATCAGATTCAGAAAATTCCTAAAAAGATTATCAAAAAATAGAGTTTTAAACTTTAAACAATCAAAACTTTCGTTATTATTTAAGCATCAAAACAACGGATATTAAATAGAAAAAAAAACGAATATACAAAACAGTAAAATGGATGTAAAGGAACAAAATAGTCATGAAATTAGAAAGACGAAAAGTCCGAATGAACAAAAATTCCATTTCGATGAAAATGTTTAACAAATTTCAAATGAACAAAAATCCATCTCGATTAGGGGGAATTTTTTTTAGATAACATGAAATCTAATTGTTGTCTGAAAATATTTTTTCGTGTTCCTGTTAAATCTGTAGTAGCCATAGCTGATACATTATTATCATGAAGGTAATCACGTGTTCATTATGACTCGCTATGTAATATGTTCTATTT
>NC_043007.1:2276140-2291140 GCF_006345805.1 Octopus sinensis | reverse complement strand
ACATTATTTACATTACTTATATTATTTATATTTGACGGATATTTGTCCTCATCTTGTTAGTTGTTACTATTATCACCGGTAATAGCCAATATATATATGGAATACTTTGAGAATTTAGCTTTAGGATCAACACCACTAAAACCAATACTATGGCTACGATATATTGATGACACCTTTATACTCTGGCCCCACCAGGATGATGTCCAAGTGCTGTTAGATCGTGTGAACTCAATAAAACCATCCATACAGTTCACAATGGAAAAGGAAAAAGACAATCAGCTGGCATTCCTGGACGTATTAATAACACGCACCAAGTATGGATTCAGGACATCCGAATACCACAAGCCGACCTTCACTGGACGATACCTCAACTTCAATTCCCACCATCCATACAGTGTAAAGAGAGGGATTGCTCAGTGCCTAAAACATCGTGTAAAGAATATAAGTAGCGATCGTGATACCCACCACGGAGAAATGATCAAGCTCAATAACGATCTGTTAAGCAACAACTACCCCAAAAGTATACTAACCACTTGTATTATGAAGAAAAGAGAGGATGTGGCCAATAAACTGTCCACAGTCTGTCTACCCTATGTGAAAGGCCACTCCGAAAAGATACAAAAGATATGCGGCCCAAATGACATCGGGACAGGATTCAAGAGTAATACAACACTTCGCAAATAATATTTCCTTCGAGTAAAACCACCAATAGAAGAGAATATGACCAAAGACTGCGTGTATTCCATCCCATGCAGCTGTGGTAGGTTATACAAAGGTGAAACATGCCGCCTCTTCAACATAAGGGTAGACGAACATCGCAAAGCTGTGACACGGGGAGATATTGATAAATCGGGTATAGCTGATCATGTATGGAAAAACGGAGACCACCTCCTCCTGTGGGATGAAGTTAAAATATTAGACGGAGAACACCACTGGAAAATACGAAAACTAAAAGAAGCAGCACATATGCTAGGACACAACAACCTCCTAAAGAGACCGAGAGCAGATATGAACAGCATATGGGAACCGGTATTAAGGAAGAATAGGAAAATATTAGAATTATAAGCCCTAAAATTCACTCCATAATCGCCCACGGGCATATGGCGTAGTGGTTACGAGTGCGGGCTACTAACTCCAAGATTCCGAGTTCGATTCCAAGCAGTGACCTCAGCAATAATAATAATAATAATAATAACAACAACAACATCGAAAAATACCTTAGGAATCCCCTGACATTGTTATTTTATAAAATTTAATGTTCTCTGTACATTGCTATCTGTTTCTACATAATAATGAGTCAACCAAGATAATAAAGTGTTGACCAATTAAAAATTCTCTCAGAGACAATTATGACTGTACCTGAGAGAGAAATATAAACATATTTGTCAGAATATGTACAAAGTTTATTTCAGAAGAAATAGTTTGAATTCTGCTTATTTATTCTGTTATAGGGAATTACCAAAGTTTATGATCCACGTGTTTGGGGAGCCGAAAACTTCGTCGGTTTAGTACCGACGAAGTATATGCAATTGACAATAAATGAGAAAAGTATACGCCAGTCGCAAAAGCAAAAAATATGATAAGCTTTATTACCTCCAAATTTTAGACATACACCTTTTTATCAAATGGACACATAGATACTTATTCATTTGACGAAAGGAAAAAAAATCGCTGTCGTGAAATGTAAACAGACTAAAGCTAAATATATCAGCTCCAATAAAGGAAACTGGATGTGAATAGATTCCAGTTCAGCATGCTAGCGTCTAATATTCACAACGATGCTTGTTGCAGTATTCTAAACATAATAAGAACATCCAAGGGAGCCGAAAATCGATAATACTAGACAGATCGGAAAAATAGAACAATGAATATTTGCTTAAAGAGTGTTATGCCGATGATTCTAAGGAAATTTATTACGGTATTTCAGTTCCTTTGATATGAGCTTTTTTTCTGCTCTGGAAACACAAAGAGTTAGTGTTCCCGTTGATAAACTGTTTACATTTTAATTATTGCTTTCGTACGAGCATTCTACCGAGATTTGTATTCAGAATGGCTCGGAATACGTTTTCCAAATACGCTTCCCAAATATTCAAGCTGAGACGATTTCTCTAACTATTCAAATATATTAGGACATCTCTGCTTTCAAGGTCCATTTAATGGAGAATAATTCATGAAGATCAAAATCAGAAAAGAACTTTAGTAGTCTGCGACAAGTTTAGGATAAAGATCTCATGCCTAGAATGGAATGATAAAACAAAATTACTAAAACGGAGCATAACGCCAATGCCATGATGAATTTATGATCGATCGCAACACTTGCAGATTTCTTACAATTCAAGAGTGACTTAGAGTGATAACAACAACAACAGCAACAACAATAATAATGATGCTGATGATTTCAAACTTTGGCATCAGGTCAGCAATTTCTGTGACGTGGGTAAGACAATTACATCAACACTAGTACTACTAATCGACCCCGAAAAGATGAAAAGCAAAGTCGACTTTGGCAGAATTTGAACTCACGATACAAAGGCGGATGAAATACTGCTACGCATTTTGCCCGTCGTGCGAATGATGTTGAATTTCGCCCTCCGTAATTAACAACCAAGTGTCAAAGAGTATAACGTGCCGAAAGAGACCCCATGAGAGGTCTGACAGCAGACGGGGCGCTCTCAGAAGTAAAAACAACAACAACAACAACAATTTCCCTGATGCAGTACCAGACGGTGGTTCTCATGGCTTCTGATCTTAACTGATTGGAAGTGTTATCATGTACATTGTTTTGTCTTGGTGTAAAAGATGGGCTACAGCAAATATTCTGCTCAATACCACAGATTTGCTTGTCAGTTGTTTGACGTTAACCAGTTGATCATGTCCCTTGGTGGCTGACGATATGTGCATCTCTGATCACGAGCTGAAGTAGTGGGGGAGCATCATAGCCATGTGTTGAGAGGGATTCTTTGGGGTTTGGATAATTCACCTCTGGAAATATGGGTGTTCCGTTCAACATCCTTAAACAACCTGTATTCAGGGACCTTTTGAGCGGGATGGGTTACTCGACCAGAAGAAAATTCTAACTAGGCCCCCACCTGCAAGGTCATGCGCTGTTTATCTTAATATGAGATCACCATGTCGCGCACATATGGTTGTGATGCATGTGCTTAGTGTACCCTTATCAGACGGGTAGTCATGATGGGTATACTGGGCATCGTATATTTTACACCAGTGTCCCTTTGATGGCATGCACTGCTCTCTCACCTAATGATAATAATAATAATAATAATAATATAATAATAATAATAATAATAATAATAATAATAAAAGATGGTATAGGCACACACCAGAAAAGGTCACAGAAAACGAGAAAGCAACCATACTCTGGGATATGCCGATACACACAGATAGAGAAATTAAGGCCAACAGACCAGATATAGTTGTCAGAGATCATGAAAAAAAAAATGCTTTCTAATTGATGTATCAATACCGGCAGATGACAACGTGTCTCTAAAAGAAATGGAGAAACTCTCAAAATACAAAGACCTGGAAATGGAGGTAACCAGAATGTGGAATCTAAAAACAGAAACAATCGCTATCATAGTAGGTGCATTAGGCATGATAAAAAAATATTGAGACAAATACATAACAAAAACACCAGGATTTACAAACACATATAACATACAGAAAATTGCACTACTAGGCACTGCACACATCCTACGCAGAACACTTTCCATACAATAACCATCAGAGCATCACAACAAATCACAGCACATACCCAAGGCACACAGAGCTGCGCTCGGTAGTGAAGTGATAGCACACTATAAAAATAAAACTACTGAATAATAATAATAATAATAAAAGATGGTATAGGCACACACCAGAAAAGGTCACAGAAAACGAGAAAGCAACCATACTCTGGGATATGCCGATACACACAGATAGAGAAATTAAGGCCAACAGACCAGATATAGTTGTCAGAGATCATGAAAAAAAAAATGCTTTCTAATTGATGTATCAATACCGGCAGATGACAACGTGTCTCTAAAAGAAATGGAGAAACTCTCAAAATACAAAGACCTGGAAATGGAGGTAACCAGAATGTGGAATCTAAAAACAGAAACAATCGCTATCATAGTAGGTGCATTAGGCATGATAAAAAAATATTGAGACAAATACATAACAAAAACACCAGGACTTACAAACACATATAACATACAGAAAATTGCACTACTAGGCACTGCACACATCCTACGCAGAACACTTTCCATACAATAACCATCAGAGCATCACAACAAATCACAGCACATACCCAAGGCACACAGAGCTGCGCTCGGTAGTGAAGTGATAGCACACTATAAAAATAAAACTACTGAATAATAATAATAATAATATAATAATAATAATAATAATAAATAATAATAATAATAATAATAATAATAATAATAATAAAAGATGGTATAGGCACACACCAGAAAAGGTCACAGAAAACGAGAAAGCAACCATACTCTGGGATATGCCGATACACACAGATAGAGAAATTAAGGCCAACAGACCAGATATAGTTGTCAGAGATCATGAAAAAAAAAATGCTTTCTAATTGATGTATCAATACCGGCAGATGACAACGTGTCTCTAAAAGAAATGGAGAAACTCTCAAAATACAAAGACCTGGAAATGGAGGTAACCAGAATGTGGAATCTAAAAACAGAAACAATCGCTATCATAGTAGGTGCATTAGGCATGATAAAAAAATATTGAGACAAATACATAACAAAAACACCAGGACTTACAAACACATATAACATACAGAAAATTGCACTACTAGGCACTGCACACATCCTACGCAGAACACTTTCCATACAATAACCATCAGAGCATCACAACAAATCACAGCACATACCCAAGGCACACAGAGCTGCGCCCGGTAGTGAAGTGATAGCACACTATAAAAATAAAACTACTGAATAATAATAATAATAATAATAATAATAATAATAATAATAATAATAATAATAATAATAATAATAATAATAATAACAATAATGCTTAAGAATTTGATATTTATAAAAATGATCGAAGACGCTACAGGACAATATAGAACACAATACAAAATGGAGTTACATAATCATGTGTTAACAGCAAATAAGAGAAAGAACGAAATATAAAAAAAAAGTCAAACAATAAATAATATTATCATGGACAGAATTTGCTGCTGAAGGAAATAAATTCAACGAAATCTACTGCAGTGTTTCATTGCTGCCACTGCATGATATATGAACCTAAATCATCTATCTTACACCTTGGCAAAAGGAGTCATCGGACTGACTGGCTGATCGATACTCTATGAACTGAACTATCTTTATTTTTCTTCCTGTATAACGCTGTGTTGTTGATTTATGGATCATAATAAGATTAAATGTCCAAATATTGGTTTTCATCTGACAGCGATGGAACTCATATATTTCCATCATTTAACTTGATAGTATATATATATACACCGGTTCTTTATACTAATTTATACTAAATTAATCTTCATTTTCACCTCTGGTAATTGATGAGCAGTTTTGTGGCTGACATGATTCGGCTCAAACCCAACTAAATCTCTCGCAGACATTCGATATTATGCTAAAATAGTATTCTTGGTATATAAACGCTCCAGCAAATACATTAGATATACAAATAGCAAGGCGACAAGTGATTTGAAATATGAGATGCTTATTGTGATTAGAGCTGTTTGCTTGGATCCAGTTGACATTTCACCTGAATACCATTCCCACTTCGTAAATGATTCTTGCCAGCCAGTCGAAGACCAAAGCCATCTGTTGACTTTCTATTTCAATTTCAAACACATGTTACCATCGTTGTCCGGGCCTTTTTTCTTTTTCCAATAATGTAAATGTAATTTAGATGCGTTAGAAAATGCAAATAGCTGCAAAGGGATCTGGTTTGGGTCTTGCATGCGAAGGCATAAGTCAGTCAATCTGGACGACTCCCTCGTATCGTTGACACGTTCATATCGATCTTCTTCAGATTTCAGCTTGAAACCGAAAGGAATTAAATTAAATTCTGTGTGTAAGACATCTGCAATGACATTGTTGTATGGCTTAAGGAGTTCGATTCGGACCGTGTGGTTTCGCGTTTAATATCAATGTGGGGGAATCGGTAACCGAAATTTGATAGACGGGAAACCTGCAATATTCCAATACACACATACATACATACATACATACATACATACATACATACATACATACATACATACATACATACATACATTATTACGGCTACCCCCTCGTTATCGAGTATGGCCATTGCACGAAGCTTAACTGTTACTGGTGCTGTGATCGAATGTGACTTTTTAGCCTAGCTAAAGATCTACAATATCTTGTACAAAATTGGCAACTAAAACCTTTACCGGTAATAGCCGGCTGTAGTTGTAACTGGGCTTCATGTACCTTTGCATGTTGTTTAAGTCCTCCTGCCAAATTACAGTCTCTTCCACATGCCTGACAGATATGATTAATATGGTGTGTTACACCACCACCAGTGGCCAGGTTGTCACTCATCTGTCTCGCTTTATGACTACGAAGATGACTCTTGAGTCCAGCTTTACTTAGACAGGGTCTTGCACAGACACTGCATGTCAGCATCATAGGAAGACCCTTCTCAGCTGGAAGTGTAACAGCGATGCCCTTCCTGACATCCCTCCTTACTTTCTCATGTATGAACGTACATACATACATGCATACATACATACCTACGTGCATACATTCATACATGAGTGTGTGCGTGTATAAGTGTGTGTGTGTGTGTATGTGTGTATGTGTATGCGTGTGTTTATGTGCTATCCTGCACCATCAGTCACAATTAGTGACTATTGAATTCTTTCTTTTTAGTTTTCTATTGCTTGTATACGCATACGTCAGCGCACGTGTCTGTGTGTATATGTGTCTATATACAGTCTTCACAGTAAAAAGGAAATGCGCTCCTCTAAACGTGAAGGGAATATGATGCATCTAACGATGGTATCTAGTTATCAAAATCAAATCATAAACACAGACTGAGCAACAAATATATATTCGATCTTAATTCAGCTTTAATTCTCCGCTGAAATCGTCTTTTTAGTTCAGAAACAAAGACTTCAAATTGATCGTTATGATGACACATTGTTTAAAGTAATTTGAATATTGTTTTACAGTAATTAAAAAGAATAACAGCGTAGATATGGAACACAAGCAGCCAAAATCTCCCCCACTAAATCCTTACATAAATTTTATTTAATCTGTTTTGTATATTGTTCCGTAAGCAATACGTGAGCTTTAAATAGGCGCAAACGGGACAAGGTTTTAATCTCCATCTGAAACAGTTTAATCCCGTAACAAATCCATAACGCCGTAATAAATAAAATCATATTCAGCCCAGCACAATAACTATGGTGGTTAGCTTAGAGTTAACTACATCTTCTTAATGCAGAAGACCCCATTGGGAAACTTTCTAAACTGATAAGATTTTTTTTCATTATTTTCTTTGTTTCAATATTAATAATTTATTATTTTCTAAATCGCTATGCCCATCACAATTGCCCTTTTCTCACTCTTTAACAAATACAGGATAAGACTTCTAGCCTAGTTAATAAGAAGCAGATCAAGGCTCCTACTTGGTTCACTGGTTTGGTCACTCTAAGTTAGCTTCTTCGCTCAATTCTTCATTAATTATGCAAATGACCCTAGGCCACTGACCGTGTTGCCACAACTTGTAGTAGTTTTGGGCAAGTCTAGGGCATTCGTTCGTTATATGGGCAATAGTTTCGTCCACTGTATTACAGATGCTGCACAGAAGAGACACTTGCTCATTCCTAAGGTTGACCCTCTGATTCGTGGTCAAAGATTCATTATTATTGTTGCCATCATCATCATCATCATCATCATCATCATCATCATCATCATTATCATCATCATCATCATCATCATCATCATCATCATCATCATCATCATCACCATACCTTTTTTCACTGGATATTGTATTTTCGCATGTTTCGTTCACTGCTGTTCAGGTACCTACGTAGTTCTGAACAAGCATGGACATCTTACTGACCCTGCCACACTCGCCCGGTGGAACACGATGTACGTGCGTACCTGAAAGCTGGTAGCAGAGAAAGCTTGCACCAGTATTCGGTTTGTATTCATTTTCCTCTGAGTATACTGGAGCAATGTGAAACGGAGGGCTGCGTTCAACAACACAATGCGCTCGCTAGGCAAGGAATCGAAACCATTACCTCACGAACATAACCCTAATACCTCAACCACTAAAGCCAGCCTGTTTCACTCTACCAGTTCATAATCGCTTGTGAGTGACGGCTATGCTTTTCTTTTTGGTTAGTAATAAACAATCTCAGTTGAGAACCATTAAAATATGCGGGCGTGTTTTAGTGTTATGATATAAAAGTGGAGCGGTGAAATTAGATTGTATGTGTGTGTATGTATTCGTGAGTGCTTATGTGAGAATATGTGTGTGTATAGTCATATATATGTGTGCATGGGTGCATGTGCGTTTGCATGTGCCTGTAAGTTTAGATACACAAAATACCTAAAGAACATTGCGATTGTAAAAATTTAAATATAAGTAACAAAAGCACTCAGAGAGCGCAAACCTCCGCCAAGGCAATACGAACGTCCTCTCAACAATTAGACGGAGATGATTTTTAAAACGAGAATATTTGAAATAAACTCGACTGCTCTCACAAACGAGAATACTAAAAATGAACCCGACCGCTCTCGAAAATGAAGTAGATGCTGACATCTATCACTGCAAATATGAATTCGTGGAAATTTCTCTCAGAGTATGAGTGAATATGTGTGTGTGCGTGTATGCGTAGGCATCAGTCAATTTTTGCAGCATTGTAGAGACTTGGCTCTCCTTTTTAGTTATCCGAACAAAGACATTTTATATTTTGCACATTCCTTAGAAAGCCCGAAGGAAATCATGACAGAACAAGTATGTTTTTAATAGTATTAAAATATCTACGTATGTTCTTTATAGCTCTTCTACAGATAATTTATAGATAATTCACACTAACTTTGAAGCCTTAAAACTGGTCGAGCTGAAGTATTAGAGAAGTTCTTTTGCTTTCTTAATTACATTCTTGACTATAAAAAGAGCAACGAAGATGCCTGTACCTGAAGCAAATTGATATCTCTCTGGTCTTCGGTTTACACTTCATTCTGCTGAGGTGGATACTACATACCACGTTTCTCGGCGTTAAGCAAACGGAGAATGAGTGTTTAATGCGTTAATATAGTATTATACAGAAACGAGAAGATACATCGAGTCAGTGAGCCACTACCCTTCAATGGGACTTTATGCAAGGTTTCGATTCTTCGCTACCACTATGGCTTCTTCTGTCCGCCTTTTTACCTCCGTTTTTTCCAAACAGTTCACCAACTAAAATCGAAGCGAGTCTAATCAAATCCCTTGTTTCCGATAAATCTCCCCAGCAACTTTTTGAGTCACTCGTTTCACACAATCACAGTCGAAGCATCTCAAATTGAACGGTTCGGTCTCTGTTCTTGTAATGATAGTTTCTTCGAGTCTTAGTCGATTCCTCTGTTCTTCAGTTATACCCTCTGGTAATATAGGGTCCTCTACATTACCCTGATCCTTTCCCATTCCTCCATGAAAGTTCCTCTTTTCTACAACACCTTCACCTTGCCTATTCATCCGTTGATCTTCAATCATTACACGGGCTTTTCTTGATTATCCAAATTTTGGGTTTCATCAAGAACAACTGTATTCCGAACCATTCTGATGTGAATCATAAGTTCATTTTCAATAATCTGGAGCATACCTTGCTGGTTCCAAAGTTCTAGAGCTCTTTTTCCGACAGCATTACATTTACCACAGCTCTTGTCTAGCCAGGCCCCTCCTGGCACTTAATTACTTTTTTGCTTGTATCGGCAGGCCACTTGCATTTGAAAGTAAAACGACCGCGATTGGGTGGAGTCTTGTGTTCCATTCCATTGTTCTAAGAATGGCCCCTGTCGAGTGTGGCACTCCAGTGTCGTTGGCACTCAAGGAAGTCTCCTCGTTCACTCCGTTATGTAGAAAGATATTACTTACCATCATTGAAGGCGGCGAGCTGGCAGAAACTTCAGCACGCCGAGCGAAATGCTTAGTGGTATTTCGTCTGCCGTTACGTTCTGAGTTCAAATTCCGCCGAGGTCGACTTTGACTTTCATCCTTTCGGGGTCGATTAAATACGTACCAGTTACGCACTGGCGTCGATATAATCGACTTAATCCGTTTGTCTGTCCTTGTTTGTCCTCTCTGTGTTTAGCCTCTTGTGGGTAGTAAAGAAATGGGTATTACTTACCATCATTGCAACGAATGTGAGTGATTTTCTTCAAGATTTGCTCCTCGAATATGTTTAACTGAGATTTTCATGTATACTCTTTTACTCTTTTACTTGTTTCAGTCATTTGACTGCGGTCATGCTGGAGCACCGCCTTTAATCGAGCAACTCGACCTCGGGACTTATTCTTTTGTAAGCCGAGTACTTATTCTATCGGTCTCTTTTGCCGAACCGCTAAGTGACGGCGACATAAACACACCAGCATCGGTTGTCAAGCAATGCTAGGGGGACAAACACAGACACACAAACACGCACACGCATATATATACGACGGGCTTCTTTCAGTTTCCGTCTACCAAATCCACTCACAAGTCTTTTGTCGGCCCGAGGCTATAGTAGAAAATACTTGCCCAAGGTTCCACGCAGTGGGACTGAACCCGGAACCATGTAGTTGGTAAGCAAGCTACTTACTACACAGCCACTCCTGCACCTCCGGTCACCCCATTTATAACACCAGCTCCAACTTAGTCGAAGGCCAAGACTTAGGATGCTACGTTACCCAAGGCCAAGACTTAGGATGCTACGTTACCCAGTGTAAGTTCCCGCAGGACTCCTATAAACGCAGAGGTTACACCGGCAAATGCATGGCAGGGGTGGCGCTAATTCCTTCAACTTTTCACAAAGAGTGCTGCATAGAGAAATATATTATGCATTGTATCCTTTGTCTTAGATGTTAGGTGCGAATAGAAAGAGAATTTAACTTTTTTTTTTCTATTATGCCGAATGAACTGTCAAATAATCCATTGCTAACTTGTAATCTTTTCCGGTGGATAAGCTTAGGAAATGAAGAAAAAATTAAATGAAACCAGTCACTTTCATTATCATTATTATTTCTATGACTTTTTGTCCGTGTCGCTACTTTCTGTAGCCATGGTAACAACGTTGATGTTGGCTTTGTTTTTGTTCTGGCTAGACTACGTTCTGGTTCTGTAATCACAGAAGAAGGATAGCAGGGGTTGGCAGATTGTGATTATCAGTTTTATTATAGTTACTTCCTGTGTTGCTGATTTCATTGTTGTTGTTGTTGTTGTCGTATTCTTTGTCTGAGCTGCCCCCTGTAGTCGTAGTGAAGGGACTGACAATTGCTAGCTTTGTTGACCTGTCTGTGTGTAGTAGCAGTAGTAGTTAGTTAGCAGACAGTTATTGATAACATCTGCGGCTGCAATTCTCTCCTCAGGATTTAAACTCGACATTTCGGCTCTTTGAAAAGATCGAGGGTAACAAAAGAAAAGAATTTGGGCGAAATACCGGGAAAATATATGTGACCGCTGCAACGCTTGCTTACTCATCACCATCATCATTATTATTATTATTATTTTTATTGGTATTGTTGTTGTTGTTGTTATTATTATTATTATTATTATTATTATTATTATTATTATTATTATTATTATTATTATTATTATTCAGTAGTTTTATTTTTATAGCGTGCTTTCACTTCACTACCGAGCACAGCTCTGTGTGCCTTGGGTATGTCCTGTGATTTGTTGTGATGCTCTGATGGTTATTGTATGGAAAGTGTTCTGCGTAGGATGTGCGCAGTGCCTAGTAGTGCAATTTTCTGTATGTTATATGTGTTTGTAAGTCCTGGTGTTTTTGTTATGTATTTGTCTGAATACTTTTTTATCATGCCTAATGCACCTACTATGATAGGAATTGTTTCTGTTTTTAGATTCCACATTCTAGTTACCTCTATTTCCAGGTCTTTGTATTTTGAAAGTTTCTCCATTTCTTTTAGAGACACGTTGTCATCTGCCGGTATTGATACATCATTATTATTATTATTATTATTATTATTATTATTATTATTATTATTATTATTATTATTATTATTATTGAATGAGAGAGCAGTGCATGCCATTGAAATGACACTGGGATAAAATATACGAAGCCCAATATACCCATCATGACTACCCGTCTGATAAGGGTACACCAGGCACATGCATCACAACCATATGTGCGCGATGTGGTGATCTCATATCAAGATAAACAGCGCATGACCTCGCAGGTGGGGCCCAGTTAGAATTTTCTTCTGATCGAGTAATCCATACAACTCAAAAGATCCCCGAATAAGGGTTGTTTGAGGATATTGAACGAAACACTCATATTTTCAGAGGTGAATTATCCAAACCCCAAAGAATCCCTCTCAACACATGGCTATGATGCTCCCCCACTACTTCTGCTCATGATCAGAGATGCACATATCGTCAGCCACAAAGGGACATGCTCAACTGGTTAAGGTCAAACAACTGACAAGCAAATCTGTGGTATTGAGCAGAATATTTGCTGTAGCCCAGCGTTTATACCAAGACATAACAATGTACATGATAACACTTCCAATCAGTTAAGGTCAGAAGCCTTGAGAGCCACTGTCTGGTACTGCATCTATTATTATCATTATCATTATGCTTAGCGGTGTCCCGCTCCTCGCTACGTTCTGACTTCAAATTCCTCCTAAGTCGACTTTGCTTTTTATCATTTCGGGGGTCAATAAATTAAGTACCAGTGAAAAAAACTGGGGTGCACGTAATCGACTACCCCACTGCCTCCCCAAACCTGAGGCCTTGTGCCTCTAGTAGAAAGGATCATTATTATTATTATTATTATTATTAGTAGTAGTAGTAGTAGTAGTAGTAGTAGTAGTAGTAGTAGTAGCAGGTGCAGCAACAGCAGCAGCAGCAGCAGTATTATTATTATTATTAGTAGTAGTAGTAGTAGTAGTAGCAGTAGCAGGTGCAGCAACAGCAACAGCAGCAGCAGCAGCAGCAGCAGCAGCAGCAGTATAGTAGTAGTAGTAGTAGTAGTAGTAGTAGTCAAGCAGTGAGCTGGTAGAATCGTTAGCACGGTGGCCAAAATGCTGAGCGACGTTTCGTCCGTCTTTACGTTCCAAGTTCAAGTACCACCGTGATCGACTTTTACTATGAAATGAGTACCAGCTGAACGCTGGGATCGATGCAGTCGACTACCACCCCTCCCCTCCACAGACTTTGAGGCCTTGTACCTGTATTAAAATGGATTATTATTATTATTATTATTATTATTACTATTATTATTATTATTATTATTATTATTATTATTATCATTATTATTATTATTATTATCAAAAAAAAAAATGCGCAACTCCATTGTCTCCCGAGACAGAAAGGATGCCAATTATTATCATTATTATTATTATTATTATTATTATTATTATTTTATTATTATTATTATATTATTATTATCATTATTATTATCATTATTATTATTATTATTATTATTATTATATTATTATTATTATTATTATTATTATTATCATTATTATTATTATTATTATTATTAATCATTATTAATATTATTATTATTATTATTATTATTATTATTATTAATATTATTATTATTATTATTATTATTATTATTATATTATTATTATTATATTATGTTATTTGTTATTATTATTATTATTATTATTATTATTATTAATTATTATTATTATTATTGTTATTATTATTATTATTATTGTTATTATTATTATTATTATTGTTATTATTATTATTATTATTATTATTGTTATTATTATTATTATTATCATTATTAATATTATTATTATTATTATCATTATTATTATATTATTATTATTATTGTTATTATTATTAATATTATTATTATTATTATTATTATTATTATATATTCTTGTATTCATGTTTAACCTTATTGAACATTGAATTTGCGTGGAGATTCTGATACACTCATACATGCACATACATACGCAGTTACGCACACAAACGCACACACACACACACGTAGCACATACATAGACAACCTCGGAAAATATTTATAGTTTTAAATATCGTAATGAATAAAATATACTTCATAAGAGACTTCACGTAGATCAAAATTATTTATAAAGTTGAACTTGTTCAAGAGAAATATTAAAACCATTTACAATTTCAGAAGTTGATTACTTGTCGATATTTTCATTTTGTGTATAAAATGTCACTTATAATCTCTTATGAATTTTATTTTTCTTCTGGTCGTAGATGAGATGTTTTGCACCAGTTGTGAAGCCTGTTATATGCACTATTTCTCATGCTTTAAAATATATCAGAATCACTTGTTTGTATTATATACAAACGGAAACGTTTTAGTTATTTTCATAGTCGAGCTATTAAAACGATCTATTTTCGCTACTCCGGAGGGCAACTAGACTTCTGAGCTTTCGTTGGTACTTTTGTTGTGTGTTTTCGCATTTGTGTTTTGGTTGAAGACCTTTAAGTAGATATTTTGGAAATACATGTAAATTTCTGAAATACATGTAAATTTCTGTATAGTGAAAAAGTACACCTGGAAACTACGAGGTTTCTAGTTCAGTCCTATTGTGTAACACCATGAGGAAGTGACTTCTATTTCTCTGGGTCGCCCAATGATTTGTGAGCGAATTTGGTTAACGGCAAATATGGAAGCCCCTCGTGTGTGTGTATATATATATAAATATATATATATATATATATATATATATATATCAGTCGCCATGATGGATGGGTAGCCACTACACACATTTTTTCTCTCCTTGTTTTTTTTCTGTGTCCGTTTCTGTAGAAGAGTGTAGGCTCGAAGCG
>NC_043007.1:2263640-2273640 GCF_006345805.1 Octopus sinensis | reverse complement strand
TCAAATGACTGAAACAAGTAAAAGAGTATACCTATATATGTATATACACATACATATATGTATATATACACTCACATACACATGTATATACATACCCATACATGCATTCATGTATATACGTATATGCATACATACATACACATATAAATTTATGAGTAGGCGAGTTTTTATGCATTGCGTGTATGACTTTGCGTTTGTCTCTGCAACGCTTGACAACCAGTGTTGGTTCGTGTGCGTTCCTACAGATGGGCGGCTCGGCTAAACTGACCAATGGAACAAATGTGAGACTTTAGAAATAAGTCCTGAGATTAATTTAATTAACCAATCCTTTCAAGTCCAATAACTGAAATAAATAAAAGCGTGAAATGGCGTCTATTCAAATTGCACCGTTGTTATTTTGAGCGTCACATTGCACCGTTGTTAATAACTTCATTGTGTAATAATATCCGGCCATGAGTTGTAGATGCGCCAAAGAAAATATCATTTTTAAGAGTCGTTTATAAGACAGCATTAACAGAAATGCTGACCAAACGTTTGAGACAGAACGTTCAACTAAATTCTTTGCAAATTCTATTTCAAAGAATCCACATCAAATACCAATATGAAATAGTTTTATTGGGAAACAGAAGTAAAATTGCTTTCTTCAACGTATTATTATTGCACTAAAGCCTTAGAATCTGTTTGTAACGAGTGCGTTTGTTGCTTATTATCTCGGTCAGAAACGATACACATCTCAGATGGAGAGGATTAGTTCACAGTTAGCTTATAATCTCGGAAAAGTTACAGCTATGTTTGTGCAATAACTATCGTATAAACAGATGCCCGCTTTAGATGTAGTCGAGAAAGCTACAGCAATGACAAGAAGAATAATCACGAACAGCAAATAGCGACCTCAGATGCTGCATATTCTCTATTTTTCAATTTAAAAGTTGTCTTTGTTGACATAACTTTCTTTAACCTCGTTCGGTGTTAGCGAACCATTCGGCCTTACTTTCACGTCACCACAAAAGCTTGTTGCATTATCTCCAGTGAACACAATCATTTAGATCTTTGCCCCAGCATAGAAAACATGAAATGTCACTAATAACTTTGTTTGCTTCTCTCTTATGAGTTCTCTTTGTATAGTAAGCACGTTTCGTTTTGTTTTAAATAACAAAAATTCTACCAGTAAAGCAATAATAACAACAACAACAATAATAATAATAATAATAATAATAATAATGATAATAATAACAATAACAATAATAATAATAATAATAATAATAATAATAATAATAATAATAATAATAATGATAAAACACTTGCGTTCGCTGGTCTTATTCCACATTAACCAACAGAAAACTTAATTTGATTCGATGGTTGTTGATAGCATATGAAATAATAACAAGGAAATAGAGCCGACAGGGATGAAACGTCCACAATAAATAAATAAACATACAAATAAAATAACACTCCCACACACACACGAGCGCCAATACTTAGATATTGTATACATAGAGACCTTATTTACTACAGGGGTCAAAAGACACGTCTTCATGTATAAACACGAATACCCAAACTTCAAACACAGCATCATTAAAGGAACACAAGCATTGGAAAATATCTACGGTTATGTTCGCACGTATATAGATCGACGGAATGTGGGACTCTCGCAAATGACATGAGCGAACTACATATACACCATATGCATAACCATCGATTTACAAATTATCTGTAAACAAAATAAAACACTCGAAAGACATCTTACTCAAAATATATGTTTAACTTACATATGAATAAACATACATAACAGACTTTACTCTAAGGTGATCTGTGCACTTTTCTATTTCTGATTCAGTAAATAAACGCAAACTATATATTCTCATTCTCTTACATTGTTTTACATTCTATTCCTACTGCAATGTTTTGTGATGCTAGAAAAATTGATAAAAACAAATGATGTTTGAAAAATAAAATTGTGATTGTCTGCGACAACAATAACCACTTAAGGAAGTTGGAAAATATCAGTTCGTCGGCTGTGAGATGGACTTTTTCCTCTATGGCGCTAAACATGGTTTGTGGTCTTGTTCAGGGACATACGAAGATATAAAAATAGGGTATGCAGTTCCCCGAGTTTTTTGCTTTTCTTCTTCAATGGTATTTCACCATTTTCTTTGCTGGTGTCTGCGCTTCTTTGTGGCAATGATCTAAAAATTTATTTCCTACGTGTATGTCTATGAATAACCGCAAACTTAGGTGCGTGGTTAAGAAGCTAGGGTCCTGAAATCGAGTCGTTTCAGGTTCAGTCCCACTCTGCGACACCTTGTACAAGTGTATTCTGCTACAACCTCGGGCCGGCTCATACGATAAATCTCTTGTGAGTAATATGGTAGTCGGAAACTGTGTGGAGGCCCTGCCGTATATGTATATATATATATATATATATATATATATATATATATATATATATATATATATATATATCAGAGAACAAAGTGTACGTACGCCACTATATATATATATAGGGTTGAACAACAAGTTGCTTAGCCACATACCGAAAATTTAGAAATCGCAGTCAAAGACCGCTTATTCCTAATTTCTACAAATATAGCTCCACATATAACATTTACTTGCAACTCACTTATGCAAAAGTGAGGGAAAATAACAAAAACAAACAGTCTTCGGTTAGTTGTGGACGCGTTTCTGGATTAGAATTATAAAGAACTCATTCCCGTTTTCGGCACAACATTCCATTAAGTTATAGATTTGCAAATGCAAATTTACCTACCACTTGCAACCGATCCCGCGCCTCCGGAGATAGTCAGCACAAACCAAATCCATTTTCTGTGGATTACCTGTGAACCAGGATTACCTGAGTGACGGAATTGTGTTGCCGTGCCTGGAAATGTCTTCCTTCCTTCTTTTTCTCTGCTCTGTCTTTCTGTTCTTTTTTTGTGTTTTTGTGGACTTTTTATTCGAACATTTTGAATTTTTTGTTGAATATTTTTCCTGTGTGGTTTCTTTTCGCAAGCATGGCAAAATATAAAAGCACTGCCTTGGAGTGGGAAATTGTGCCCCCGAAGCAGTGGATAAAGGACTTTAATGAGAGAACGGTGGTGTTGGGGACGTATTCTCTCAAGTTGACATTGAGAAAGAGTTGGCAGAATATCTGTCAACTATTAAATTTATTGGAAGGGGTGTCAAATATACAACGGTGTGGTTGCTATTTGACACCCCTGAGGAGGCTCGCATTTTTGCGAGCCAGCCCCTGGAAGCGGAGAAAATTTTCTTTCTTCCCACACATGGTGAGAGGAAATTGACAAGAGCTTGGGTGTGTGGGCTGCTACCCAGAATGGCGCCCGAGTGGCTGGAAGACACTATCCGCCGGGGTCTGGGTGACAGCGGAGTCAAGCTTTTAAATGTTAAAATTCTGCCTGCGGCTGATTGGGTGTAGTCGAAAGCAGTTTTGACTCTGTGGACCCCAAGTGTCATCAGTGACTGGAGCTTGGCCACATTAAAAAGAACTGTCCTCAGGACCAAAGCAGGGTCCTGGAACAGTTAGTTGTGGAGAGCCCCATCCCCCTCCTCCTCCGGAAGGAGAGATGGGGGTAGGGGAGGAGAGAGCGACCACTCATGGAAAAAAGGGGAGAAAAAGGAAGAAAGGGAGCTACAATGGTTGCTCTCCGAGGGATCCCAAGGTTGTGGGGGGAAGTGAGGTACCTACGATTTGTGGATTCGACTCTCGATGGAGTTAACTCATCATTTTTCTGTCAATTGCTTAAATAAATGTCACTTTAATCAGAGTACTTATATTATTATTATTATTATTATTATTATTATTATTATTATTATTATTATTATATATTATTATATAGTTATTATTGTATAAAAATGACTTTAGTAGTCGCTTTTTCTCCGTAACTTATCAAGCCTCCGGGTTCGTTTACAAATATTATATATTTGTGTGTGTATGTGTGTGTGTTTGTGTGTGTGTATGTATACATGTATGCACGCATGTATTTATGTATGTATATACATACATATGTTGATACACATTTTTACAAATGTATGAATGTCTATGAATGTATGTGCCCATGTATGTGTATCGTATATATACTTATACACACACATATGTATATGTGTGCGTCTACGTGTTTGTATATATATATATATATATATATATATATATATATGTATGTATGTATGTATGTATGTATGTATGCATGTAAAGCTAATTCGTAATATAGATAGGTAGATAAATACAAGCTAGAAAGCCAGTGTAATGTTCGGAAGTTAGTTCTCTTAGAAATACCTAGCTTCAAAAGTTACTATTACAATTGACGATTCAAGCTCAATAAAGGTTTTCCTTCTTCTCGCTTGAACAATATTGTATTTTGAAAATCTGTTTTCATTATATAATACTCCATTGTCAATATGAAGTTTCCTCTTCCTTCTTTCGGCATTTCGTTTATTTTCTGTTTCTTTGCTTTTTCATTTTCGGCTTCCTTTTGCTTTGATCTGCAAAGAATTATAATTGTATTTATCTATCTGATTATCTCATCATCATTGTTGTAACTCTTTTGGCAATACCGTTGAAGTACCAGAGAAAATACAGCTAAATTGGGTTTCGAGTTTCGGGGTCTCATTAAGGCAGAGATTTTTCCGAAGTGTATAAGCGACTGAAAGTACAAAACTTCACTTTCGCAGGCTGGAAGTCGGCCGGAAGATTAACCCCTGCCTTTGATGGGTAGTCATTTCAGTTGAGCAGATTGGGACCAATTTGAATTGAAATGCATTGCTCCAAGATACAACACGCCCGTCTGGTTCGAGAATAGAACCAACAACTTAACTATCAGAAGGGCTAAACCTAGCTACTAGGCCAAGCATCTCCATAGGTCATGATAAACAGGAGAGTATAACAAGCTGTCAGTCGCAGGCAAATATACGTTGATGTCCTTTACACGGTTTTCGTTAGGTTCCTATTTAGTCAGGAGCATTGATTCCTGTCGGCTCATCTGAAATGAGGATGAACTTAAGCTCCCGGTTAATCTTTTGGCCGACTTCCGTCCAATACTTTCAGTTGCTTATACACATCAAAGATAGCATCTACCCTTGTAGTGTGATTTGAGGAAATTTGTTTAGTATTTCTAGCAATTTGAGTAACCACTTGGATTTTGAGAGTCTGAACTTGCATTTGCTATATATATATACATATATATATATATATATATATATATATATATTATATATATATATATATATATATATATATATATATATATATATACTTCACGATGTCGTGCAGCTACTGTTTATATCTTGCTCAGAAATTTATTATTGCTTGTTTACACTTTTTCGAGATCAGTGACTTTTCGTCACTGGAAAAAGCATTGAGAACCACTTCCCATCGACAATCGGTGATTGTCACTATTGGGTGTTGGTAGTGATTTCTTCGATGTGGATTTTAATTGTTACACACTGATATTGAATGTTGTAGGTTTCCCCGCGCGGGTGAACTAAGATTCGTTGGATTGTGTAAATGATTGAATTTCAGTCACTGTTGACGGAAGGAGAGAAGAAAGATGGAGAATAGACAAAGTTACGAGGAGGGGAGGAAAGGTAAAGAGAGCAGTGCCGAGGGGGTAGTACCAATGGGGAAGACAGATAGAGAGGAGGAGCCCTTCACAGTGGTAGGCACGAAAATGAGGGGAGAGCGGGTGAATTCTCCCCCGGACAGTCAAAGGAGGCTGAGGGAGATTGAGACGGAGGAAAGGAGAAGTGTAAAGCACCAACGGATGCAGTGGTGAAGGAGAGCACACAGGAGGGAGCAGCATTGCAACGGGGAGATTGGGGGAGCGTTCATAATGTTGGTTGTGATGTTTCTGCACGCGCAAACGGATCAGGACGGGAGCCGAAGCAGGCAGAAGTGAAAAGGAAGAGATACAAATGGCATTTGGTCACTTATTCCAAGAGTAAAGAAGTAGAGAAAACGATTGTAAAATTTAAATCGGTAATAAGAGTAAAGCTGCCGCCAGGAAAATACCCGGAATAGTCATAGATAAAGAGAGATTTTTGAAATTAAGAGAAGATGTATGGACATTTCATAGACCCGCTGGGAGTTGAAGTCGAGTTTGACGAGCTCCCGCCGGTCGTGGAATTAGAAGATTTGAAACCCTTTATGAACTTTTAAAAATAAGTAAGTAAAATTTGTACTTCATAAATAAAAAAAACGAGGAAAATAGACTGTTAAAATGTATAAAGAAAAAAGAAAAAAAAACATACAAAAAGCAAAAGACTAAGAAAAAGAACAAGAAAAAAAGGAAAAAAAAGAAAAAAGACTGTAAGAACGTTTACTTGTAAAAAAGAAATCGCGGTTTCGTCTCGGAGCGGGACCGAGAGAGCCGTCTCATATTCATTATAATTTAATACATTGCAATTCATTCTTTCATATGTTTTTATTTTGTTCGTGCATGTTTGTGTATGTTCCCTCTGTATTCAGGCCTTGTGCCTATAATAAAGAGGAAACCGGTGATGACACACGCTGATGATGGGTCAATACACAGAATCTCGGGTCCGTGTGTATCACGTCAGGTTGGAGATGGGAAGGATGGCTTCCCTTTGCAAATAATGATAGGGCACAGAAAGTGTGTCAATAGCCAGCTGGAAGAGATGTCTTCCTGGGGCTACAAACTACAGAAGCTTCCACCATTAATAGTTAGCCACATTTAAGTGGCAAATATACCTCGCGATATATCTATATACATATATGTGCGTGTGTGTGTGTGTGTGAGAGAGAGAGTGAGTATATATATATATACATGCATGTGTGTGTATACATGTTTGTATAGATATATAGATTTAAATGAATTGTTATAATAAATGTTGCCATAAATCATTATATTGTAATGTCTATGAATTTATCATACCAGACTTCGAACACACATCAATAAAATACTTTCCCGGCATAAAACATTTGGGCATGAAGAAACTGTACACACCCGACACACCAACTTTATTTCTCCATATTTTTCTTACTTCACTTTTCAGTCTTCCTCTATATTATTCTCTCTCTTTCTCCTTCCCCTTAACACACGCTGGTGCATACACCCACACACACGCATACATATACACATACAAACAAACGCACACACATACACATGCAAACGCGCACACATACACAAAACGTTATTTACGCTATTGCTTCGAATCTCAGACCGGGCGATGTGTGTGTTTATGAGCGAAACACCTAAGCTTCACGCAGCTCCGATAGAAGGTAATGGAAAACTTCTGCTGACTCTTTTGCCACAACTTTCTCTCACTCTTTCCTCCTGCATCTTGCAGCTCACCTGCGACGGACCGGCGTCCAGTCCAGGTGGGGAACCTATACGCTAAGGAAACCAGGAAACCGGCCTTTATGAGCCTGGCATAGCTCAAGAACAAACAAACAACAACATATATATATATATATATATATATATATATATATATATATTTACACGTTTGAGTTTGTATGTGCTTGTGCATGTATGTGAATGTGTGTGTGCGTGTGCGTGTGTGTGTATGCACGTTGATTTTGATATATGTATATTATGGTGTTAAAGTATGTAAAAGCAAGTAACTTTGGCAGGAGGAAACTTATATGAACATTGCCTTTGTATAAATAGAGATCGATAAAATGAAAACTAAACTAAATAGTGAGGGTCGCTATAACTGGCTAAAATCCTTTGAAAGTAATGTCGAAATATTATGATACTGTAGTAACTGAAATGAGCAAAAGCATAAAAGAATGTAAACTTGTGCACAAACGAATATGAAACAAATATCCATAGAGATCATAAAACCAATATTATTGGATTAAAATCAATATTAATTGATTTACAGATAATATCTGTATTAGCAACTTTTGAGTAGACGATATGGAACAAACGCAAGAACAAAAACATGAGATGAGTATATTATTTCTAAGGCTGCAAATATTTCCTAACACTTCAGCAATTGTAAAAGAGAAATGGTTCTGTTGTGCCTAATGGTATATTGATTGTAAAATGAGACGGGGATTCTTTTCCTAATGCAGCTTCAAGTGCAAAGCAGAAACGTATATATTATTGTTAATATTGCAACGATTGTAAAATGCAAACGGGTATATTATTTCTAACACCATTGTCAAACAGAAGCGAGCGTATTATTTCTAAGAGTGCGACTATTGTAATAGAGAAGCGAATATCTTCTTCCTAACATTGCAAAGATTCTAAAACAAAAATGGGGACATTATTTTTAACATTGGAACAATTGTAAAATAAAATTCAATTCAACCCAGCTACCAGTACCAGAAGCGAGCGTATTATTACTAAGAGTTCGACTATTGTAATTAGAGAAGCGAATATCTTGTTCCTAACATTGCTATGATTCTAAAACAAAAATGGGGACATTATTTTTAACACTGGAACAATTGTAAAATAAAATTCAATTCAACCCAGCTACCAGTATCACTGGTTGCGCCTACAATGTTTTACATTTGCTAGAAAGAGCAAACAGATCTTAATCACACCCTACTGTGTTAAAAGATTGAATATCTTGTTATATAATACAGTTCATAACATCAACAAAATGGCAGAAGGAAAATGCTTTATGGGAGTGTTATGCAGATTAATCTTTTGCCTACCCTGTGTATGACGTGAAACACAGGACATATTTCACCGGCGTTTATGTATCATATATTCCCAAATTGTCTTCAGCTACCAGAGTAATTTAAGACTTGTGAAAAGAAAGCTTTATGTCACTCATAAAGTATGAAATAACAGCTAACTAAAAGTCTGAATATGAGAAACTTATGGAAATGCTTTGGACTGAGAAAGGGTTGAATAAACTTTCACTGCAACATAGTGATTTGAAATTTTTTTAAGAGACTGCATTCGTGTAAGCAATTAGTACACAAAGGCATCCTCCAAGGATGATTAAAATCAACAAAGGAGAAAGATTGCTGCAATAAAGAAAACTTGTTTCCTTGAATCGGAGAGGATTATCCAGAAAGTACTCGACACAAAAGTAAAAACAAATAAGAACAGCATGGCAAGATTTGTGAGTTGAGTTAGATCGGGCTACTGTTACTAAATAAAATAGAACTTTCCTCGTGGCGAGCCTCATTCTAGAACACATAATAGCGTGTGTCATGTGATCTAGTCCAACATAAATACCGTGGTCAGGTTATCTATTATGTATGATTGATATCAGAATTCCGAAGCAACTTCTCTTTGGCCAATTCCCAACAGGTGGGTCAGTTGGAAGGCCATTCTTGCGCTTCAAAGACAAACTAAAAGATATCCTGAAGCGATGCAACATTCCTTTTTCTTCCTGGGAAAACAAATCAACAGAAGGTAGGACCTGGTGCCAGTCCTGCTTCTACTCAGTTTAAAGATTGGAGCAAAGTCGACTCCAACATCGGGACCAACTTCGTGCAAGCATGAAGGCACGCTAGCAAAACGCAGTTCCTCTAAATGGAAACCTTACCTGTCATTATGGTTTTATAGCGAGATGCAAAGCCAGCCTTGCCATCCACTCAAGGAAATACATAGTGAATGATCCACAAGCACTCGAGAAAGCTGAGTCCTCAACACGTTCCATTTGCCAAAAGGTTTGCAAAGTACCAGCAGACTTCAAGAGGCACGTTCGTGTCCATAGAACATGACTAACGCTTTATTTTACCGAATCCTCATTTGTTGTTCACGACAAGAGAATCCATCTATTATTATTATTATTATTATTATTATTATTATTATTATTATTGAGTGAGAGAGCACCGAATGTCATCAAAGTGACGCTGGGGGTATAAATATACGAAGCCCAATATACCCTGCGAAAGGTACAGCAAGCACACGCATCACAACCATATGTGCACAACGTGTTGATCTCCTATCAAAATAGACAGCGCATGACCATACACCTGGGGTCCAATTAAAATTTTCCTCAACTTCGTTAGCACATCCCACTCAAGTGGAATCTGAATAAGAGTCATTTAAGGTTG
>NC_043007.1:2218640-2261140 GCF_006345805.1 Octopus sinensis | reverse complement strand
CGTCATAACGGTTTCGATGCGCAGACGTTCTATTTACCCAATGACAGCTTAATTTAAAGATGTACCGCAGATATAATATTGTCACATAACTATTAAATTATACATCTCAAGAGGACCTCAAAAGAAATAGCATTTTTTAACATTTTTTTGTGAGATGTTTTTTTATACATTATCAGCGAATTGCAGACTCATTAACAAATTTTGTAATTATCAACAAAATTATATCCTTTGCATTATAAAAATTACTGTAATTTCTAGTCCGTAAATCAAAATTAATTATACTCGGAGAACTGTTAACAAGAGTAATTTTGTAGATCGTCTCTGACTAATTTTGGAAACACGCAGCACCCATTCCTTCTCAAAGCAAGAAAAAACTTGTGTTTTGAGGTAAATAATTCTTAGCAATAAGATTGTAGACAAAACAAAATATATTTATATAACAGTACTTAAGCGAAGGTTTAGCGTGGTGCATATCAAAATAGTTTTATTTGTAAGTTGAGGAGTAGTAAGAGCGATCAAGCTGAAAATATTTTAATTTCACGGTTAACTGAGAAAATAGATAGTATACTCTAACCTTCATTCTTTTATTCTTTTACTTGTTTCAGTCATTTGACTGCGGCTATGCTGGAACACCACTTTTAGTCGAGCAAATCGACCCCAGGACTTGTTCTTTGTAAGCCTAGTACTTATTCTATCGGTCTCTGTTGCCGAACCACGAAGTTACGTGGACGTAAGCACACCAGCATCGGTTGTCAAGCGATGTTGGGGCGACAAACACACATAAATAAATAAATAAATATATATATATATATATATATATATACATACATATATGCGACGAGCTTCTTTCAGTTTCCGTTTACGAAATCCACTCACAAGGCTTTGGTCGGCCGAGGCTATAGTAAAAGAGACTTGCCCAACGTGCCACGCAGTGGGACTGAATCCGTAACCATGTGGTTTGTAAGCAACCTACTTACCACACAGCCACTCCTGTGCCTATCATGTCAAGATATATTACAAATTATATTTAAGTAATTTTAAAGTTTATATACACAATGTAAAACATCCCCGCTATGAACTATATGACATTCTTATCCGAATAGTCTCGGTATTGGATGCGCAAATACATTGCCTTTGCCATTTGCTGTACACTTAATGGAGTTTATTCTAGTGGAATGGCCAAGAGGAATGGAATATTCCGATGACCTTCTCAGGGGAAGATAAGGTAACTGATTATTAACTTAATCAACTCAGAGTCGATGACTTCAGAAGGAAAAACACTGCAAGTTATAGGGTAAAGAGTTCTGTGTAGAACTGGTGGTGGCGGATATGATATGGGGTGCAGGGGCCAGAAGATACATGCAAGTCAGGCGGGCTTGAGTAGCAGTGACTCGAGACCGTCCAGCTCGGAGGACAAGCAAAGGTCACTTGAGTAGCAGCAGAAAATCGGAGAGCATAGAGGCAGCTTTAACTGTAGTAGTAGTAGTAGTAGTAGTAGCAGCAGAAGCAGCAGCAGCAGCAGTAGTAATAGTAGTAGTAAGAAGTGGAGGAGTAATAGTAGTAGTAGTAGTCGGGGTCTGCGCTGACAGAGGGCATCGCTGCAACCACCATTAGTTTGTGACTCCCTATTCGCCACTCAGGCGACAATTCTCCAGCTCATGCGCCTGCTTTGAGTAGTCGTTACTGGTGAGGGTTTTACTAGGCCGGAGTGCACGCCCTGCCTCAACCTCTTTCAGTCGACATTTACGACATGCAGAGGAAAAGTTGGGTCTCTTCTTTGGTTTGCCGGCCCCTCACACAGCACCGAGCAACGTGAAAAGAAGGTTTTTGTTCAAGAACACAACGCAGCATCCGATCCGGGAATCAAACCTGCAAGTTGGAGATCGTGAGTATGAAACCGTAATCACTAGGCCACGCGCCTCGGAGTGTATTGATAAATAACCCATGTAAATCCGTTGACCTTATTCTCAATGAGCCACACAAACGTTGTGCGTGTGGCAGCAGCACAATTCTAGTTGTGTGAGCAATATTCCGTTTTGGCTCTCATTTGAGCTCTGCACAAATTTGCAAACCTTGTGACTGAAGAGGAAAGTCAGTTTTTGTGCTGTGCATGTGGTTTTGTTGTGGATGTGTATTCGCCGGGAAAGAAGAGATTATTTGAGAGTGTGAGACCCAGAATTCGTAGCAACATTTTAAAGTCTTAGTTGCGTGATGTTCATTACCTGGCTTAATGCGGCACAACTGCATTCGCATGACTTGAGCAGCTGAATTATACAATATTAATATAATAATGCTACTGGGGAACATTTTCGAGCTTTCTGTTCGTGTATCTAATGTGGATTTAGCATCAGATGTTCGGGTTGCACATAATTGACACTTGCGTGTGGAAGGTTAGAGAATTGTAGTATTATCTATATTGGAGTTGTTGTTGTTGTTGGAATTGATGGTCAGTATATGGTTTATGTGTAATAAAAAATGTTGCAAGGTAAATGACAAGCCTTCGGCACCCTAGAGTTGATGGACTCTACGAGGGGAGAGGGAAAGAGATCTATCAGCACATACTGTGAAGGTACGATTTAACCCGTATTTTAAGGCGACGAGTTGGCAGAATCGTTAGCACGCCGGGCGAAATACTTTGTAGTATTTCGTCCGCCGCTGCGTTCTGAGTTCAAATTCCGCCGAGGTCGACTTTGCCTTTTATCCTTTCGGGGTCGATTAAAAAAGTACCAGTTACGCACTGGGGTCGATATAATCGACTTAATCCGTTTGTCTGTCCTTGTTTGTCCTCTCTGTGTTTAGCCCCTTGTGGGTAGTAAAGAAATAGGTACGATTTAACCCGTGACTCCCATAAAAAAATGAAGTCTTAAAATGTCACTGTATTTAGATTAAATGTTATGGTAAGCTTTCACAACCTGGGAGAGAAGGACAGTATGCAACTGTTAGCTACGAGTGTCGACTACCTACTGAACATTTCGTATACTCAATCAGCTGTTTCCCGGCGAGTTCATGCCCAAACAAGTAGGAGCAGGTTTTGCGTTGCGAAAACGCAACCAGGGGTATTCATGGATTAACAGAAAGCTTCCAAAACGAACAAAATAAAAGAGAGAGATTGATCTCATAGACGGGCAATTTAAATCGGAGATTTAAACATTTTACTGATATCGAGTGCAGCAACATTGTTTTCATCGAATTTCATAAGGACGCTGAGTGACATACATTAGTAGTTCTTCAGTAGATCTGGCCTTGCGGAAGTCGTATGGTTCGTCCTGTAGAAGTAAGAGGATTTCAAGTTGTAGAGGTGGTTGCTGTCTTTGAAATGTTATGTAGAATATGGTGCTGCATAGCGTGTGGATATGGGGTGGGTAATCATGATAAGGCAGTAGTGGCATGATCCAAAGTAAAATAAAAGGCCATGTCTTGAGAGAAGCTCTGCTTGGGTATGAAAAAAAGCTTCAGAGCATCTATACGTCTGTGAAACGTGTTGTAAAAAATAAATGATTTGGGATTTGTACCAGCAACGTCTGTATGAGATGAATGTGACAGCTAATCAGGGTCTTGAACATTAAAAACACCGAGGATGAGGATGCAGAGAAAGGTAATATGAGACATATTTTGTCGATCCAGGAAAAGGCATAGTCGCATAATTGGGGGTGCAGAATAACTCAACATGTCCAGGTTAACACCAGGACAACTCAACACCGTCGATTTAACACTAGGACAATTCAACACCGAGACAACACTACACCAGGAAAATTGATCAATAAATAGGCGCAGGAGTGGCTGTGGGATAAGTAGCTTGCTTACCAACCACATGGTTCCGGGTTCAGTCCCACTGCGTGGCACCTTGGTAAAGTGTCTTCTACTATAGCCTCGGGTCGACCAAAGCTTTGTGAGTGTATTTGGTAGACGGAAACTGAAAGAAGCCCGTCGTGTATATGTGTATATATACGTGTGTGTGTGTGTGTGTGTGTATGTGTGTTTGTGTGTCTGTGTTTGTTCCCCCCCTCCAACATCGCTTGCCAACCGATGCTGGTGTGTTTACGTTCCTGTAACCTAGTGGTTCGGCAAAAAGAACGATAGAGTAAGTACTAGGCTTACAAAGAATAAGTCCTGGGGTCGATTCACTCGGCTAAAGGCGGTGCTCCAGCATGGCTGCAGTAAAATGACTGAAACAAGTAAAAGAGTAGAACTCGGATGTGGGGCACTTAAGGCTCTACTTTTGCATTTTATAGTTTCCCTAATGACTGAAGCATTTGGCAATGATCCGAGTGTAACCTGAGATGCATTTGTTAATATTTCACCTATTACTGCACTTGGCTTTTCAACGATGTCTTCGGCACGACATTTCAAGGCTGTGTGCACTTTGGCCACTTCTATATTAACTGCAGACGAATTATGGTGATGTGTGTTTACTTCCATGATAACTGCACCAAACTTCGTATGAACCCTTGTATTGCATCTAGAACCCTGATCACAACGCCAACATTTTATATTCTTGCCACTCTTACAAAACTTATCAAAAGAAAATAAATATCCTTCGTGTGCAATTTTTTTCTTTGCCTCTTTGGCTAAGAATTTCTATTTTGGGTGTGATGAAAAATTTTAATATATATTCACCAATCCAACTTCCAAAATCCTACGTCTTAATCTCGATCTCAAGAGCTGTGACTGCCAACATTGATAGAAAAATACGAATTCTTGGTATTCCTTCTTTGAATAATTTAGAGCAATCAAAATACATTCGACAAACTCTAAATAGACCGTTATGACCAATAAATTACTGCGACAAACTGCTAAGTTGGAAAAGCTTGGGCCGATCGTGAAGCAAACAAACCATTGTTCCGGAACACACACACACACACACATATGTATGTATAATTATATCTTTTATAAATTACTTTTATTCGAATTTTTAAAGTTCTGCTTTTTTTTTATTCAAGCCATGTATTAAAATTAATCGTTTTATAAGTTTCTGATAATGTTCTAAAACGAATAAATTATTTATTAATCAATTTTGTTGGCGGTGAGTTGTCCTGGCGTTGAGTCGGCGGTGGTGAGTTGTCCCTAATCGTATAACTGGTAGTGATTAGATCAGTTCGGAAAGCAGTAGCAGTAACAGATGTATATGGAAGGGTAAAGAAAGTTAATATTTATCAAATGTAAATAAAAGCCTGGAGACAATGTCACGGACAGTACAATCTCGATATTTACTAACGTCAACTTTCAGAATGAAGCTTGAATAATGAGTGTAGTCTGTTCAGTGGTGCCAAACTAGAGATAAGAAATGGTATGTGCTTATGTTTCTAAAATGAACGCATGGTTTATATGTAATAAAGTGATATATCGGTTTTTAATTGAATCGAAGTCCATAAATATTTGAAAAGAACGGGTAATTATTCAGCAGAAGTATTTGTTCGCGTTTTAGACATTTTCATAGTACTGGATTTTTGATTTCGTTTGGGTTGGGGGAAGGAGACGACCACGACTTTCAAATTGCAGACATCCATAACTAAGTCCCACTTAAAGAACCCAAATTGGATGTCAGTAACTTCAAAATGGTGACGGAAGATTTTGGTGTTCGATGGGGAAGCAGCCATGAAGTGGGGCAAATACGATATGAAATGATGCACAGCTTGTAGGGTAGTCACCTAAGATTATACCCGCGGGTCAGATGAAAGCTAACCGTTGTAATAGCTGGCAGTATATCTCCGGCGGGAGACATTTTCAATGAGTATCTTCTTGCAATACGTGGTACTGTCCAGAATAAAGAAAAGACGCGGGTGTGAGCGTACCCTGAAATCATGATACGCCCCTGCCTGAAGTCTGGTCCAAACGCCTGTAATAGAATAAATCCGGCTAAAAGCACAGAGGTTAGGAAGATATTAATTGGGGTTTCGTGTTGCGCTTACGACCCACAATTATATACTAGAATAGCATTTTATATTCGACAGGCGTCAATGTTAAATGTGGACGCGCGTGGCTTAGTGTTTAGGGTGTCAGCACCATGATCGTAAGATTGTGGTTTCGATTCCTGGACCGGGCGACGCGTTGTGTCCTTGGGCAAAACACTTCATTTCACGTTGCTTCAGTTAACTCAGCTGGCAAAAATGAGCAACACTGCGATGGACTGGCGTCCCGTCCAGCTGGAGAACACATACGCCATAGAAACCGGGAAACCGGGCCCATGAGCCTGGCTAGGCTTTAAAAGGGCGCAAAAAGAAAAAGAAGAAAGTCAATGTTAAATAAAGTGGATTTTCGTTAAAAAGGAAATATACCTTCATCTATGTAATTGCTATGTAATTGTTGACTGTTGCGTTTTATTTGGACAGCAACAATACTTCAGTACAGCCCACGTTTATATTTCGTGAATGTCTCCATTACTGTATTATTACCCTCTTAAACTTCTCCTGATGTTTGTCTGTTACTAAATTTTCGAAAATTATTTCAATGGCAAAGAACAGGACATTGAACACTGAAATAGATTTTGCAGACCAGATCTATGGAAAGAAAGAAGAAAAAGAAGAAAGAAAAGGAAATCTGGTGACGAGAAAGCTGCATTAAATAAGATTAAAATACATTTTGTTCTCTTATAATCCAAAACATTAGCTACTTTGTATAAAAACAGGACGTAATTGAAGATGTATACAAAAGGAAATTTAGAACCATAAACTTTTCTTTCTCCTATCAGATCTTTCCACGCTAGCCATTAGAAGAGTTATTTGTATAATGCAAAATTTACTGCTTTTGTCGACTTTGTGGCTGCATTATAATATTATTGATTTCCTTTCTATTGCTCTGACTTATATATATTAATATTTGAACTGTCTAAGAGACTTAGATAATTATTGCCAAAGCGTAAGCTATTTGATATAATTAAATTTCTTTTAAATATTTTCATTAAGGAAACTATGTTTAGAAGTAACAAGCTAGAAATTTGTCAAAAGCTTAGGTGTAATAGCCGGTTCGGTTTCTTTTTATTTCTCATAGTTTAGTAAAATTTAATACAATGTCTTTAATTTACTTTTAACAACCAATTCAATATTTGTTATCGATCTAAGACTTAATATAAAGTTATACTTTGAAGATCAATTTGATGTTAAGTTACAGTTTCATTTCGTGTCTTATTTGTCCAAAGATCAGTGAAATTTTCTTTATTGTATATTTTTGATTTTTATCATAAACCAACTAAAACTACTCCTCAAATATTGTAACAAAATACATCCAACAGTCAAAATCAGAACGGAACAAATAATTGCTATACCATAATTGTACTAAGTTATGGTTATCAAACATCAATAACAGTTACTATTCCAGGAGATGTATTTTTGTTACCGTTATCCTTAGAAAATATTTAATTTCATTGCCAGCTTCCATTTTGCTTCTGTATATAATTTACATACATCGAAAGTTCCTCACCTATATTAATATTAACTATTATTTGTGTTCACAATTCTATCATACATAAATTTTCAGTTGATTTTATAGAACATAGAAATAATTCTCAAAATTAAATTGAAGAATTCTATTTCATTGAAGTATACCGCCAATTATATTTTCATGCGTGTTGAAAAGCTTGCTTCCCAAGCACATGGTTCCGGGTTCAGTCCCACTGCGTGGCACCTTGGGCATTAGTCTTCCGCTATAGCCTCGGGCCGACCAAAGCCTTGTGAGTGGATTAGGTAGACGGAAACTGAAAGAAGCATGTTGCATATATATATATATATATATATATATATATATATATATATATATATATATATATATATGCATGTATGCATGCATATATGTATGTATATGTTTATGTGTCTGTCTTTGTCCCTTCACCATCGCTTGACAACCGATGTTGGTGTGTTTATATCTTCGTAACTTAGTGGCTCGGCAAAAGAGACCGATAGAGTAAATACTAGGCTTACAAAAATAACTCCTGGGATCGATTCATTCGACTAAAGGCGGTGCTCTAGCATGGCCGCAGTTAAATGACTGAAACAAGCAAAAGAGTAAAAGAGTGTCTGTGTGTGTGTGTGGTTGTTGTGTTTGTCTTTGTCTCCATAACCGCTTCACAACCGGTTTTGGTGTGTTTACGTCCCTGTAACTTCGTGGGTCAGCAAAAGCGACTGATAGAATACGTGCTAGGCTTAAAGATAAGTTCTTGAGTCGAGTCATTCGACTAAAAACCTTTCAAGGCGGTGCTCCAGCACGGCTACATCAAATGACAGAACCAAGTAAAGGAATACATGATTGTATATATATATATATATATATATATGTGTGTGTGTGTGTGTGTGTGTGTGTGTGTGTGTGTGTGTGTGTGGAACAATAAAAACGCAAGAGAGGGTATTAAAACGTTTGGACAGATAGACGACACAAAGGCGGACAAGAGAAACAACAATTAGGAGAGACAAAAAAAAAGGACGGGTCGTTCGTGGCCTTCTTTCCTCAGCCAAGTACCAGAAGTCACGACTATTTCGGACAGTTACACTTGAGATGGTTCGATCTGGTTGTCTCCAAAAATATCTAAGGTAAGAGCATTAGACCCATTTGTAAGAAAGCTAACAAATGTGTATGGCAACAAAGGCAAAGAAAAACAAACAAACAAAACATCGGAGAACATGATACACAATTACGAATACAACAACAAGAAATATATATATATATATATTGTTAACTCTTGGGAGATAAATAGTGCAGTTGATGCCAAGCCATTTTGAGCTGATAAAATAGTTTTTAAATTTCGCTAAAAGAAAACTACTGTGCAATGATTTAGAAATGCTACAGATGGCGTAAAGCAAAGGCAATTTGAAACACAGCCATCTTGCTTCACATCATGGATACCTTGCAGCGACAGTTTTGCCCTTGATAGCAACACTACTGTCTTTCTCCGTAGTCAACAGCTAACGTAAGCAGAAATATGTTAAAGGATCTTTGGATCACCCCTGAATGTTGGGGCAGCTTGCAAAAAATATGTTAGTAGGGAGTCAGTTTGACAAAAGTCGAATGCAATCCTTGGCTTATAAAACCCGAAAAGATAACTCAGCCGAGAAGAGAACTTACAGTGAAGAATCGCAAATTTGGCTTCCCCGGTGCTTAATATTATTCAAATTTCTCTTGTACGGATGGAAGCAATATTTTAATAAGTAGATTTTATGATCGCATCGTGCATAATAATAGTCTGTAATATACAATGGGGAGATGAAAACGATTTCAAATAGCTGAAATCATGAAATTTATTAAAACGGGGATTTTCAAGATAAAATATGAGATTACTTTACTTGCGCTAAAGACAGTTTAAATAGATTTTTCTTTTTAGAAACGTTTAAAAGCTCTTACTTAAATACCACAATATTTGAGACGGAATGGGATTGTGACAATTCATTACAGTATTTTGCACAGTCATAACTACGATTCTCAATGGTTTTGATTTTTCACGTTCTAGACTATTAAAGTAAGATAAAATGTTCAAATATTTTCCTCTATTGATTGTGTTAACGATAAGTTATTAAATAATCAATAGCCTTTGATTATAGGTCAGATTTGACAATAAAAGAAAAGTGCCACTTATTTTAGATGTGATTTTCAGGAAATCTGATTTATTGTTTGAGTTTTGCTACTGATATAAAAGTATGAAGAAAGGAGAGATAAAGTTTGTTAGCTTTTAATAATGTTATGTTAAGATCTATACGAATCAATGTAAAAATTATTAAAAATAAAGTGGAGTTGACTTCGTATATTATATTTATTGCAACCTAGGGTTGTAGATGCCATGCAGCTCCAAGTTAAACCCATGGAAGTATTTTAGTTTATACAGCTAATTATTCAGACGTTTTTCAAACATACAATGCTCTCGTGATTTATAATAACAAGTTATATTCCGGCTTATTTTAAAGACAAATAGATTGTTTCCTACGGCTTCTTGTTCTGTTCCATATCAACCTTTATCAAGTTGTCCTCTGTTCACATGGCATTTTGGCTGTGGTCACCCTTCTCACTTGATTTTGACTAAAACTGGCGTACTGATTTCAAAACTACAGTCAGTTTTCTTCAGTCACGTCAAGTATTTTAGCTATTCTCTGAAAAACCACAATTGTATTGTCTTTGCATAAATAATAAGACCTATCAGCTGATTGCTTTTATAATTTTATTGATAAGGAGGGTGAAGTTTTTTCAGATCTGGTGACTTGTTAGGTTATGCTTTGAAAAGCGTGGCAGCCTGTAGTAAATTTCAAATCTCTCTTTAGAAAATAGCCACGATTATTGACCAATCAGATGTCTCACCTGGTCTTCAGTCCTTGAGAGTCAACATTCTCTTTGAAGCTGGAAGCTGGAATCTGGCTTGGTGGTAAGATGCATGGAATTGGATGAATATAGATAACAAAAACAAGGTAACATTATAAATTTTATGCATGTATGTATGATGTATATATGTATGCACGCTAAGATATTTGTAAATAATTTTGTTAACATCACGCACAATGCTAGGCTGATACTTAGAAAAGTGAAAGAACATTATTAATTTCCTATCTATATAAAACACTTCAAATTTAAGAAAAGAGTCGATTAAATAACAGCAATACTTGTAAAGTATTGTATTTCACCGACGACGAAAGGATCAAAGGTAAAGTCGATCCTGGTGTGATTTGAACTAAGCGAATAACAGTAAATAAGTACTGCAAAATATTCAGTCTGAGACAGTAGAAGATTTGGAGAAATGGCAAAAATACTGACTGAATGTAGCTTTTACTATTGGTATTTCAGTTAAATGCTTCAAACTAACATCGTTCTTAGCAAATAGGTTACGCAAGAGTTGTTTCATCTCCTACAGATAGTGTTGCGTAATATCTCCTCTAATTGTCTTGTTAGGAATGTTGTGTCTCTAACGTAAATTTTACCAATGGTTTGAGCTAACGTCTGCAGTTTAAGAGAAAATTGAATCCTACTGCTCTACCGTTGTTGTTGCGTGCTGTGATTTAAACTCTAATATAAAAACATTTACAGAAATGAGTTTGTCATAAGATAAGAACTAACTGACTACTGAGAGCTTTTCTTCCAGCAGTCAGTCATAAGTTTAATTTCATAATTTGCTACCTTGCAGTTTTGACAAGCTATTGCTAGAATTTGTATACATCATCCATTAAACTATAAGCCAAAGGTAGGTTCCCAAGCAAGACGTTAAATTTGTATCTAAGCATTGAATCATTCTATCAGTAAATGTTTTGACATTAATTTTACACTATATTTCAAATAACCTCAACTTAACACACACGCTCATACATACATACATATGATAAAGATGGCAGCATTTTTATAGATGATTGCTTTCTCTCCTTGTTTCTCCTTGTTTCACTGACCTCGTCAGTGTTTTTTAAGAACAGATGCAAATCTGTGAGTTTCAAGACACAAGTGACAGAGGAATGTTGTGCGTTCCACAAGATTGATGGGATCGCTTAGTGGAATACAGACTGGTGCTTTTGAGTTGGGAACTAGTTGTTCAGACTTTACCACACATCATGCACGTATGGACAGACAGACAGACAGCCACACAACAACATCCATGCACACACCACACACACACACACCACACACACACACACCACACACACACACACAACACACACACACACACACACACACACCACACACATATATATATATATATATATATAATATATATATATATAATGCGGCGAGCTGGCAGAAACGTTAGCACACCGGGCGAAATGCTTAGCAGTTTTTCGTCTGCTGTTACGTTCTGAGTTCAAATTCCGCCGAGGTCGATTTTGCCTTTCATCCTTTCGGAGTCGATAAAACCAGTTACCCACTGGGGTCGATTGTAATCGACTTAATCCCTTTGTCTGTCCTTGTTTGTCCCCTCTATATTTAGCCCCTTGTGGGCAATAAAGAAATAATATAATATATATATATACCTAATCGTATATTAACCTATTTTGTTCTTTCCATCTCATTTTGCATTATTTGTTTATATATAGATTTATTTGTATGTTTGTATGTGTATGCACACACAGATGCACGCACACACACACACACACACACACACACACACACACACATACACACACTTACTAGCCTCTGGATACGGTCATCGCTGCATACCGTGATGGTTTCTTTGAAGAACTGCTTATCTCCGCATCGATCAAGCTACATGATTTCGTTTCATCTTGGTAGCTGAACCAGCATATCGCTGGTTTGTAATGCAATGCAGATATTGATAGTTTTCATGGACAAGCAAAATACCACAGAGCAAATAAAGGCCGAAGGTAGACTAAGTAGAAAATAATATTTCTGTGTAATAAAAAAGGAATGATTAAAATAAGAATCGAATCGTAGATATTATATTTTTAATGCTTTTTCTTTCGCTTGCTTCAAATATGGCATCGTGCCATGATGTATTCTCGACTTCTGTCACTGATTGATATATAGCCCTGTTTATCATGATTGTGAAGTTTATGATGTTGATGGCTCTTATATCGTACAAAGAAAATTGCTATTTGAAGTTGATTGTTTGAAAGAAAATCGTTTCGGTTGCAATTTGTATTATAATAGTAGATATTTAATGGTTGGTATTGTAATAGTTATTATCTTTGTGGTAGCGTCACTGATGCTCTCTCTCTTTTGTATACTAAAGCAGGAGTTTTGTGTCAAATTTCTAGGTTGTTTTTGTCGCATTGTTGTCGGGGCTACTTTGTATATCATAGCAGAGCTGATTCATACAAACATTTTATGTGAGGTGTGTGATTATATTATATGATTATCGTTGGTAGGACCAGATTAAATCATAGTAATATTAACGTTAATAAAGGTAAAAACAAATATTGGTGTACCTCAGGCAACATCATCTATTTCTTTACTACCCACAAGGGGCTAAACACAGAGAGGACAAACAAGGACAGACAAACGGATTAAGTCGATTATATCGACCCGAGTGTGTAACTGGTATTCATCCCGAAAGGATGAAAGGCAAAGTCGACCTCGGCGGAATTTGAACTCAGAACGTAGTGGCAGACGAAATACCTATTTCTTTACTACCCACAAGGGGCTAAACACAGACAGGACAAAGAAGGACAGACAAACGGATTAAGTCGATTATATCGACCCCCGGATGTAACTGGTCCTTAATTTATCGACCCCGAAAGAATCAAAGGCAAAGTCGACCTCAGCGGAATTTGAAGTCAGAACGTAACGGCAGACGAAATACCGCCAAGCATTTCGCCCGGCGTACTAACGATTCTGCCAGCTCGTCGCCTTTTCAGGCAACATTGTCGTGGTCTAGTACAGAGAGGAGTAACAGGGTTTCTGTACTAGTTAATAAAAGTATTCTCCATGTTAGGTTAATGATTGTTAATATTTCGTGTGTAGTTGTTTAATTCCAACCCTGGTCAAACAGACAAACCTATTGCTACATTTTCACAAAGGTAACTGTGTCCACATCATTCTATTTTCATACATAGTATATGTGGGATTCCATCACAAGATCCAGTCTTTTTCGGTGTGGTTCCTTATGCGCCTTGATGATCCTAGAGGCTCTGCTAGCGATGTGCAAGTTACTGGTAGGGTCTCCCACGATGGACATGTCAAAGGATGAATTCCAGATTAATATGGACCATCTTTTCTCAGAGATAAAAATAGGTTTTCCTGACAATTCAAAGAAAACCAACCAGGCCTAATATACACATATATTAAATGGTTGCGTTGTATATACGGCCACACTGTGTCCACAGCTAGGGGAACCGGGTTACTGCTGAGATAAATATATTTAGCCAATAATACAGTACCGATATACGTACAGAAACTCTTGGCTTCTAAGCAATTTGATCGAGATCACACCACCTCAGCTCTGTCTTCTCTCCTTTAGGGTCTATAAATTGTATATTTATGACTTTTATATTAAGAAGATAAGTTATTAATCACAAAAGAGTTTCAATAATAGTGTTATTTTTTTTTTCAATAACAATATATTTTCGTCCATAACTCAATAGTAACAAATTCCTGACTAACACATTTTCTAGTGGAGTTATTCGATTCTACCATTTTATGAACGGTTTGTAAACCGAAAAAGAAATCACGCCATTGATGACCGACTGATGTAGATTCGAATTTATAGCAGTGTGTCTTGTACCATGAAACAAAAACAAGAATTGCACGTGTGTATGTGTGTGAGTGTGTGTATATGTACATACTTACTTGCATATACACATATATACATATATATGCATAAATTTTCATATGAATATATATATATACATACATATATATATACATATAGACATGTATACATATGCGTATATATGTCTATATATATGTGTGTATATGCATATATATACACATACATATATACATATATATTTATATATAAAGATATATATATATGTATATATATGTGTGTATATGTATATATTCACGTTTATATATACATATATATTTATATATAAAGATATATTATATATATATATATATATATATATATATATATATGTATGTATGTATGTATGTATATATATATATGTATGTGCATATATATATATATATATATAATATATGTATGTATGTATGTATTTACATGCGTGCATACACACATACTCACAAATATAATATCAAGATGTTACTCTTGGAAACATAACCACCAGCCTGCATGATTATAAACACTGAATATGATCAATCACATGAAAGCATATTTTCTATAATTATAGAACAGCAAATTAAATGTACATTTAACAACTGCTACATGGTCGCTGGATCTGCTAAAGTACCAGAAAGATCTTCCTCACTTCATACTCTGAAGTCTTAAAAAGAAATGAAAGCACATCGGTTAATGTTGCTGGTTAATCTAGTTTCCGGCACAGAATCAGCATAACAAGAATTGGCATGCGAATAACTAGAACACTTTTGATCATAGGTCTCATCCATCATTTCTGACCTGGGGCTAAATAATAACATGACATCACATGCTTGAATGAGCCAGCTGCACGTTCATTTTAGAAGATTTATCATTCACGGTGAACTTATGTATTTTGGTGGTGGGGCAGCCATATTATTCAGGAAATGCATCTTCCATAATGATATTCCACTGAGCTTTCCTCTTCTGTGATTAATTTTTATTACAAAAAGACCATCTCGAGAGTATTGAAAATAACAATAATAGTAACAACAATGCGGATGTTATTAATATCCGAATCGTTTAATACAATAGGCCATCACAATATATATATATATATATATACTTGTGTGCATGTTTCTATGTATAAGAAAAATGTCATACGAATATTATTATGTATGTAATGTATGTAATATATGCATGGACATATATCTATATTTATAATTATATATATATATATATATATATATATATATATTATATATATATATACATATATATGTATGCATATGTGCATGAGTGTGTGTGTACATACATATAAATATATATATATATATATATATATATATAATATATATATATATTATATATATATAAATAGATAGATAGATAGATAGATACATACATACATACATACATACATACATACATGTGTGTATATGTATATATATGTGTGTGTGTGTGCGTGTGTATGTATAACATTATATCTTGTTATCACTTAGAAGGAAGAAAACGAAGAAAAAAAAAAAGAAAGAAAGAAAAACTACCAGAATTTATAAAAGACAGATGAGAATTCTCAAACTAATACAGCATGAAACCAAAAAACAATTGAGTTCCAACTAAAGTGCCAAAGACACATCGATCTTATATTACTTAAGTACTTTTCGAAAATAGGTGCTTCAATTGTCGATAATTATTTTTGTAATATCTATACATTGGCCAACAATATGATGGATATAAGAAAATATATGAACTAATAAACGAACCTTTCTGGCTCCTTCATCATATAATATAATGTTTTGTGCATTTTACGCGTACTTTTTTATGTGTCTGAATCATTATGTTTACAAATTTGGCGCTTAGACAGATACGGAGAGTATTAAGAAACAACATCATCAATGAGAACGGTTCCCGCATTAATATTCAGCTGCCTTAATTCAGTAAAGCCATCAGAATGGATATATATGCATATATACATACGCATACACGGACGCACATACAAACACACACGCGGATACACGTGCACGGACACACACATACATCACATTCACACATTCACACACACACACACACATATATGCATACATATGTGTGTGTGTGTGTGTGTGTGCGTGCGTATACACAGACATGTACACATATGCATACACACATACATGTATATACATATATGTACATGCACACACACACACTCATATGTGTTATATATAAGCGAGCTGGCAGAAACGTTAGCGCGCCGGGCGAAATGCTTAGCGGTATTTCGTCTGTCGTTACGTTCTGAGTTCAAATTCCGCCGAGGTCGACTTTGCCTTTCATCCTCTCGGGGTCGATAAATTAAGTACCAGTTTCACACTGGGTAGATTTAATCGACTTAATCCCTTTGTCTGTCCTTGTTTGTCCCCTCTATGTATAGCTCCTTGTGGGTAGTAAAGAAATATATATATAATATAGATATGCATACATATAAATATATATATATATATTTATATATATATATAAATAGATAGATAGATAGATAGATACATACATACATACATACATACATACATACATGTGTGTATATGTATATATATGTGTGTGTGTGTGCGTGTGTATGTATAACATTATATCTTGTTATCACTTAGAAGGAAGAAAACGAAGAAAGAAAAAAAGAAAGAAAGAAAAACTACCAGAATTTATAAAAGACAGATGAGAATTCTCAAACTAATACAGCATGAAACCAAAAAACAATTGAGTTCCAACTAAAGTGCCAAAGACACATCGATCTTATATTACTTAAGTACTTTTCGAAAATAGGTGCTTCAATTGTCGATAATTATTTTTGTAATATCTATACATTGGCCAACAATATGATGGATATAAGAAAATATATGAACTAATAAACGAACCTTTCTGGCTCCTTCATCATATAATATAATGTTTTGTGCATTTTACGCGTACTTTTTTATGTGTCTGAATCATTATGTTTACAAATTTGGCGCTTAGACAGATACGGAGAGTATTAAGAAACAACATCATCAATGAGAACGGTTCCCGCATTAATATTCAGCTGCCTTAATTCAGTAAAGCCATCAGAATGGATATATATGCATATATACATACGCATACACGGACGCACATACAAACACACACGCGGATACACGTGCACGGACACACACATACATCACATTCACACATTCACACACACACACACACATATATGCATACATATGTGTGTGTGTGTGTGCGTGCGTGCGTATACACAGACATGTACACATATGCATACACACATACATGTATATACATATATGTACATGCACACACACACACTCATATGTGTTATATATAAGCGAGCTGGCAGAAACGTTAGCGCGCCGGGCGAAATGCTTAGCGGTATTTCGTCTGTCGTTACGTTCTGAGTTCAAATTCCGCCGAGGTCGACTTTGCCTTTCATCCTCTCGGGGTCGATAAATTAAGTACCAGTTTCACACTGGGTAGATTTAATCGACTTAATCCCTTTGTCTGTCCTTGTTTGTCCCCTCTATGTATAGCTCCTTGTGGGTAGTAAAGAAATATATATATAAATATAGATATCTTTACTCTAGGTGATTTATATATATATCGCTATATACATACATATATATATACATACATACACACATATGTATACATTTATATATATATATATATATCCTATGTTTCCGACGAAGAGCTCCTTCTTCCCTTCTTTCCTGAGCGTCCAATAATACTTTATTTGTTCCACATCCTCGTGTTGTTGTCTTTTTGTTTTCTTGTTTGGATTAACTTTATATATATATATACATACATACACACATATGTATAAATTTATATATATATATATACATTTATATGTGTGTGTGTGTGCGTGTGTGTATGTATGTATGTATATATGTATGTATGTATGTATGTATGTATGTATGTATGTATGTATGTATGTATGTATGTATGTATGTATGTATCGCAATTTCTTTCTGAGTAAATTAACTCTGGGCCTGGCCCTTCGATATTATAAAGCGAAATGTAATATTCGAAATTAAAACAGTAAATTCGTTCAAATATACGGAATTTCCGAAGGAATTAAAAATTGCCAACAATATATCAATAACGTATTGTAACAAACAACATTACTGAAAAATATGTGGATGTATTATGTCCCAGAAATAGCAGTTAAGTCTCCCTCAAATGATGACTTAAACGTCTTCAAGACAAACATAAAGATGAAAAGATATGAAAGAAAGGATGTTTATAGTTTGAATGATGTATATCATGGTTGCTCGGTTGGTATATTAAAGAATGACGTATCGAATATATAGATATATGATGCTTGCTACTACTACTACTACTACTACTACTACTACTACTACTACTACTGCTGCTGCTGCTGCTGCTGCTGCTGCTGTTGCTGCTTCGTTGGTTTGTTTGTTTGTTTGTTTGTTTGTTGAGCGAAGCGGTCTTCGTCTCTTGTGGGAGAAGTCCGAAACGTGGTCCTTTGCTATTCGTAAGACCCGCAGAAGAGAGAGCAGGTCAACCCCCGACATCGAGAGCATCGACGGATGGATGAATGTGCATCCAGGCTCAGCAGTTCCGTAGGAAGCTGTGGACAAGAAACAGGAAAAAAGAGTGAAAGAAAGTTGGAGCGAAAGAGTACGACAGGGGTCACCGCCACCCTCCCCTGCCGGAGCCTCGTGGAGCTTTAGGTGTTTTCGCTCAATAAACACACACAACGCCCGGTCTGGGAATCGAAACCGCGATCCTCCGACCGCGAGTCCGCTACCCTATCCACTGGGCCATTGTGCCTCCATTGCTGCTGCTGCTGCTGACGATGATGATAGTGTAACTACTGGTGTTGTTTACTCCATGTCAAGTTTCATCGAGTAAACTTATTTATGCCTTAAAGTAATATTTCACTTCTTCCGAGAACACACACACAAACACACACAAAGAAACACACACACACACACACAAACTCACACATGCACATATATGGTTATAACCGGCCGAAACTGCAAAGATGATCTGGAACTCGTCTGAGGATAGGAAGCTCCGAACAACCCGTCCTTTTTTTTCCTGTCCTTTTTTGTATCGTCTAACTGTCTGTGTGTTTTGTTGTCGCCTGTGAGGTATATGATTATATCATATGATTATCGTTGGTAGTACCAGATTAAATCGTAGTAATATTAACGTTAATAAAAGTTTTAAAAAAATATTAGTGTATCTCAGACAAGATTGTCGTGGTCTAGTATCTATCGATCTATCTATCCTTCCTTTCTCTTGCTTTTGCTCTCTAAGTGTCATCTTTGTCAAGATCCGGTCGTTGCAGCTGTCACTTTCTCGCAGTTGGTTAACTTCGCTTTTTTTTTATCTACCTGCTACTTCATAAGCGCACATGATCTCCGCGTAAAGTGTCTTTGCAAAATTGATTACTGATCAAAACTATGGTTAAAAGAAAAAGGAAAAGGACATCGATTTTAAGAGTCACTGATACCCTAATTATCGTCCTTCTGTACCGTTTGCAACTGCATGCAACTGTTAATTTTATACAGCTCGTTATTTTCTGTTGAGTACTAGAGTGGTCAATAAGAAATAACATAATAAACAACATTGTACTATTGACCGATTGTTAAATTGTCAATAACTTTTCTTGTTTTATTTATTATTTTTCAATAAGACTATTTTATAAAAATTAAATAGCATCTATTCAAAGTCGTTCGAAATCATAAACAATTTTAATATTTTTTGATCAATTCGTCATGTGAACGTACAGTGACCACAACTTTTTTCCTGAGCCTTCAAAATTGCTGGGGAGAGGGAGAAGATCTTACCTGTGGAAGACACACGAGATGTCGAAATATCGTTCACTTGATAACAATGGCACTCTTCTTTTTTTGCTATTATTATTATTATTATCATCATTATTATTATTATCATTATTATTATTATCATTATTATTATTATTATTATTATTATTATTATTATTATTATTATTATTACATTATAGCTTTTACTTTGTATTTGTACAAGTTGAGTCCAAGTCTCACCCAGAGACCTCAAGAGACAAATAGTTAGAAGTTCAAGTTGGTGTTATGCCTAGAGTGCCACATATTTCGATTTGCACATAGTATTCTTCTAGAAAGTGATTAAGAAAACATTTAAGAAAATTATGTGCTTGTTTTAAAATTTGAGATTACATAGACAGTATTTTACGTAGGATATGGACAGTTACCATGAGCGCTATCTTTTGAATTTCTGCCATTTTGGGGTTTCCTGGTATCTGAGCTAGGTAGCAATCAGCCCCTTTTTCTATCATTCCTAGGGCACCTATGACAACAGGTATTGTTTTAGTCTTCAGATTCCACTTTTTGCCAATTTCTATTTCAATATCTTTATACTTGCTCAGTTTTTGGTAGGTCTTGACAGATACATTATTATTATTATTACTACTACTACTACTACTGCTGCTGCTGCTGCGTTCTTGCTAATTTAATTGGTCTCCCTCTTTCAAAACGTTATGTGGGTATATTTCAGAGAATATTAAATACTAAGGTTACAAAGAATGTCTTCAGAAAATTGTATGCTTGAAGTTACTAGAAGTTAGTATGTGCAGGTTATACTAACCTAATGCAGACATTGAACTGTCTGCGTACAGTTCAGTATAAGAAAAGTCCTGAGTCTCAGAATTTTAATTGAATCGAGACTGATTTATGCTACGAAACATATAATATTTGGAAGTTGATTTATTCGAGTTATCAGTTCGTTTATTTGGCACGAACAGGCAGTTTGTTTTTATAGAGTTTCTAGATTTAATATGCTCACCCAATAACGCATGCAAATTTTTATTTTTACATAACGTGTTGATATTTTCTTCTTTATCTTGTCAAAGGTTTTGCGTTCAAAATACCGCAATTTGTTTCTTTGCCTGACAACTTAACTAATTTGTTTACGTTTGTTTCGTTGCATTACGATTATTGTTGTTATTGTTGTTGTTGTCGTTGTTGTTGTTACTGTTGCTGTGGTTATTTCTATTATCATTCAAAGTTTCGCAGCATTTAAAATAGTTTTCACTTTTATAATAACTATGATACTAAGCTTGAATATTTATACATTACGTGTGTTTCTTTGTGCAAGACATCGGGTTGAATAAGTGACAGTTTCCTGAAGGTCTATGTCCAACTTCCATTTTACTACAAACGTCTCGTTAGACTTTATTATTTTAAACAGTACTTGTCTACGTATTTTAGACATTATTACGCACATAAACACACATACACACATATATAGATACACATACCTACATATATATACTTTTATATATCTGTACTCATATATACAAGCATATATATATATATATATATATGTATATATATATATGCATATATATATATATGTAAATATATGTATATATATATATGAATATATATGTATATATATATATATATGTATGTATATATATGTATATATATAGTATATATATATATATGTGTGTGTGTATATATATATGTATATATATATATATGTGTATATATATATATATATGTATATATATATGTATATATATATATGTATATATATATGTATGTATATATGTATTATGTATGTATGTATGTATGTAGGTAAGTAGGTAGGTATGAATGTATATATATATATATATATATATATATATATATATATATATATATACGTGCATACATATATCCCCATGCACGCATACACGTATTTCTTTATAAGACTAGAATTTAAATACCGTTTAATTGTAGCCGAAAATTTTGAAGATGAAAAGTTTTAACTAAAGTACTTAAGCTCAATTACCTGAAACATTTCCAGCGTTTTGGCATCCAAAAACCCTCAGAACCAGGCGAAGTTGTCTTTGCTTTATCAACGGTGAAATTAAACGTTTCTTCATCGTCGCTTACAACAGTAGACAATAAAGTAGAAGGTAATACTCAAAGTAGGAAGAAAACAAAGCTGCGAAAACACACATACACTCACACAGTCACACGCACAGACATACATGCATACATACATACATATGTAGACGACAGGTGTGCGTGCGCAAACACACACATATCAATCATAGATTGCGAGACAGAAATCTTTTTAAATTACTATTTTTAAATCTCTCAATCAGAGATATTCAGCAACAATTCTTTGGAGTAAAGACTGTTTGCCAACATAACATGGCAGTCCTGGTTTAGGACGAATGTTGCTGTAATTTAGCCCCAGGAGACATCGTCTCCAGCTGGCTATTCGACCCGATCTGTGTCCTTATATTTTCGAATATATAAGGAGACATCGTGTCGTATAGCCAGCTGGAGACGATGTCTCCTGGAGCTAAATGACAGCAACATTCGTCCTAAAACAGGACTGCTATGTTATGTTGGCAAACAATCTTTATTCTAGAAAATTTTAAGTGAAAAATATTACTGTGCGTACAGTACGAGGGAAAAAGAGATAGAAAAATAAAAGAAAAAAAGGAAAGAATAAATGAAAGAAAGAAAGAAAGAAAGAAGCTACGGTACGAAAGCAATGAACTCGGTCTGCTGGATTGACAATACGTGCATAAAATAAATGTGAGTGTGAGCGTGCAAGCATATATATATATATATATATATTATATATATATATAAAAATATATATATATATATATATATATATATACTAATATTAAGGGTATTACTATACATAATTGCCTCACGCCAGGAGGGACTCTTAAAGTCAAAACTACCATAATAAATATGTTACTTATGACTTTACGAGTCCCTCCTAGCATGAAGCATTTATGTATAATAATGCCCTTAATATAAGTAAATATATTTAAGAGGAATAATTGATGGATTTTTCCCTTATGAGGTTTTTCACGCTAACTACTTGATAAATTCTTATCAAGATTTTATCTTATTTTTCAATTGTAAATATATATATATGCATGCAAGCATATATGTATATAGAACTCCTGCAAATACACATAAACATAAGCTTACTTAACGGAAACAATACAAATATAATTCCATCAGCAAAACTGTTTTCATTCATTTTCCTTCGTTCTTTCGTCCTTTCACCCTACCACCGTCCCTCCCCAACTACCTTCTCTCTCTCGTATACGCAAGTTGAAACTCTGCTAATTCACCATGTATATATGTGTGTGTGTATATACATACATATACATATTTATATATATATATATATATATATATATATATATATATATATATATATATATGCATAATTGAAAAAACTATATATATATGCACATATATATGTGTGTATATGTATATATATATATATATATATATACTGGTTTAGGACGAATGTTGCTGTAATTTAGCCCCAGGAGACATCGTTCCCAGCTGGCTGTACGACACGATCTGTGTCCTTATATTTTCGACATATAAGCACACAGATCGCGTCGTATGGCCGACTGGGGGGGGGGGGCATTACTCTACGTAAATGCCTCACGCTAGGAGAGACGCTTAAAGTCAAAACTACCATAATAAATATTTTAGAGAGCGCGAAAAGGAGAGCAGTCAAGGTACATAGAGGAATTTCGAAGAAATTTGCGTCGTCGACTAACTAGCATTATATATGTGTGCCTATGCACATGTATGAGTGATTGAGACAGTTGGTGAGTGTGGGAGTGAGTGTGTGTTTGTGTGTGAGAGAGAGAGTGTATGTGTGTGAACATGCATACACACACGGGTACATATACATAAAGGCATAAATATTCATATATATATATACATATATATATACCCACTCACACATATAGATATATGGACGTAATAGCTATTTCATACATACACACATATCTGCATGCAGGCGTACATACATACATGCATACATAGATAGATAGATACATACATACATACATACTTACATACAGTCATATATAACATTACACATATATATATTTATATATTCATGTCTAAAGCTTTAGAGACATTCCCTCACCGTCTTAGTTTTTTCATAACTTTCTTAATAATGCATATTTTCTATGAAATTTTTCAGAGATAGATTTCTAAAGGTGTAGATTGCGATTAAGTTAATGAAATTTAAAAGTATATATATATAAAATAGTATACGCGCAATCCCACATTGATATAGATATGCATAATTGAAGTTTATTACCCACCCTCTCCTTAGTTTCTTCATTACATTTTTAATAATGCATATTTTCTATGAAATTTTTCAGAGATAGATTTCTAAAGGTGTAGATTGCGATTAAGTTAATGAAATTTAAAAGTATATATATATAAAATAGTATACGCGCAATCCCACATTGATATAGATATGCATAATTGAAGTTTATTACCCACCCTCTCCTTAGTTTCTTCATTACATTTTTAATAATGCATATTTTCAATGAGATTCTGCAGCGATAGGTTTCTGATGGTGTAAATTCCGAATATTTTCATGAAATTTCAAATTTTTTTTTGCTATATAAAAAAAATTATATTAATAAAACAAAACAAAACAAAACAAATCCATGCCTGTTTAGCCATTCACTGGCTCGTTCATCATCGTTGTACTGTATGAAAAAAATATAGATCTGACATTATCTTGAATGATCTTATTCATTCTTAACATAATCTTGAAAGCATGGTATAAAAAAAGACTTTTCGAGTTTTACGTTTAACCTACTTTAATATAGAAAGAAGATTAGATAACCTATGTTGTGTATTGAACCTCACATCTGACATCATTATGTTGTGCAATAACCATGAGTAAGTTTTTGAATAGTTTAAAAAAAAAAAGATATGAAAGTTATTTCGTTCTGAATAAGATAAAGTTAAGTATAAACCGTTCATCAAAATAATCGTAACAGCTTTGAAAATATATTTCTGTAAAATTTCATTAAAATTCTGCATTATTTGGAACCCTATGTAGAAACAAAATCAGGAACGGAACCAATGAACACTTATATCTCTCTATATAGACATATACACAGACGCACGCTCGTTTAGGTACAGGAATACACTCACATGTACTGTAAATTATGGCGGGGCGAAGTGGCAGGTATTTTAGTATATAGGACTAAATGTTGCGTGGTATTTGTTCCACTCTATGTTTTGAGTTACCAGACTGTGTTGGTACCCAAGTTATGGTCAAATTATGATGTCGGATCCATAGAGAGAGATAGGAATGTACGCAGCATGTTGGCGACGGCATGTTAAAGTTTTCATCCACATTTAGATGGCGGAAATTATAAGTAATGTAGCAAGAACTTAATAGAGCTGATGGCATCACATATTCTCTCTCTCTCTCCCTCTTTCACACACACATACATACATACACACATTCACGTATATATATATATATATATATGTTTGTGTGTGTGTGTGTGTGTGTGTGTGTGTAGGCGTAGGAGTGGCTGTGTGGTAAGTAGCTTGCTTACGAACTACATGGTTCCGAGTTCAATTCCACTACATGGCACCTTGGGCAAGTATCTTCTGCTATAGCCTCGGGCCAACCAAAGCCTTGTGAGTGGATTTGATAGACGGAAACTGAAAGAAGCCCGTCGTTATATATATATATATATATATATATATATATATATATATGTATATATGTATGTATGTGTGTGTATATGTTTGTGAGTCTGTGTTTGTCCCCCCAACATCGCTTGACAACAGACGCTGGTGTGTTTATGTCCCCGTCACTTAGCGGTTCGGCAAAAGAGACCGATAGAATAAGTACTGGGCTTACAAAGAATAAGTCCCGGGGTCGAGTTGCTCGACTAAAGGCGGTGCTCCAGCATGGCCGCAGTCAACTGACTGAAACAAGTAAAAGAGTAAAAGAGTAAAGAGTAATACATAACATGACACGCGAACGTTCATGCATGCGAAGCCTATACCTGAGTATACATTCAACATACAGATGCACACACATTATCTCTTACTTTCTTTCCCATACTCATGCATACACAGAAATGCACACACAACCACGCACAAACGCACACATACATCATACGACACACACGTACATACACCGATAGGTATACACACTCTCATACACGCATATGACACATATAACATATACGCTCACACAAATACGCACATAAGCACACACGCACACCTGTACTTATATTTATACTAGCCTAATACCCGAGTTGCACAGGTTCACGATGTTGTCTGGAATTAAAGGTCGTATGATGACTAAATTGTGTGGGATACCGTTTTAGACCCCGAATAAGCTGTGAACCAAACCAGGAATTTCTCGATAGCCTGAAACCCGTTATGCGCCAAGTCATAGAGTCGTTATTATGAGACAATGTGGTGGTAGGTGGGATTTCCAGGGGGTTGGATGCTCCAGCTTGGTGAAATTGTACATGTTTGGTAAGTTCAATATCCTAAACATGAACACCAATTTGAAGCTCAGTGACAGGGAAGCACTTTTAGGGAGTCGTCATTCTGTGGAAGAAGATGGAAGGGCTCCAGTACAGTTTCTCTCTCAAAGATAAAACATGACAGCTACTATCGAATCGAATGTCCTATTTGATTGGAATTTTTAAGGGATAAGCACAATTATCATGATAACGTACTGCGTTTCTTATGGTCTAATATAATATGTGGTCTTTAGAAAATTATATTTGATTGTCTATATGTGTTAGACGCAGGAGCGGCTGTGTGGTAAGTGCTTGCTAACCAACCACATGCTTCCGGGTTCAGTCCCACCTTGGGCAGGTGTCTTCTACTATAGCCTCGGGCCGACCAAAGCTTTATGAGTGGATTTGGTAGACGGAAACTGAGAGAAGCCCGTCGTATATATGTATATGCATATATATGAGTGTGTGTGCTTGTGTGACTGTGTTTGTCCAGCCAACATCACTTGACAACCGATGCTGGTGTATTTACATCCCCGTAACTTAGCGGTTCGGCAAAAGAGACCGATAGAACAAGAACTAGGCTTACAAAGAATAAGTCCCGGGTAAGTGTGTGGTAAGTGCTTGCTAACCAACCACATTGTTCCGGGTTCAGTCCCACCTTGGGCAGGTGTCTTCTACTTTAGCCTCAGGCCGACCAAAGCCTTGTGAGTGGATTTGGTAGACGGAAACTGAAAGAAGCCCGTCGTATATATGTATATATATATGTGTGTATGTTTGTGAATTTATCCCCTCCCCCAACATCGCTTGACAACCGATGCTGGTGTGTTTACGTCCCCGTAACTTAGCGGTTCGGCAAAAGAGACCGATAGAATAAGTACTAAGCTTACAAAGAATAAGTCCTGGGGTCGATTTCCTCGACTAAAGGCGGTGCTCCAGCATAGCCGCAGTCAAATGACTGAAACAAGTAAATGAGTAAAGTAACTCTCATTATATCTCATTCTAATTTCTGTAGTTGCTAAAACTTTCTATGAATTTAAACATATCTCTCCAAACTTAGTCGTTAAAATATTTCAGCAACAACTGTAATATCGGTGCCATTTACCGATATAACATAATTCGTTCTCAAGCATGTTCTTATACAAAACAATAATTGTTCAAAAACACACTTGGAGTTGAATAACTCCAAAATATATTTCAGCATAAATTCGTTAATCTTTTTTTTCCACTAAGAATTAATATTTGTTATGCAAGTCTTATTTGTTTAACTTTTATTGATATTCTACGATTAGAAATATATTTGGACATTTTGCTCCGCCACAATAAACGTCGAGACAAGATATCTTTTTGTTTTTGTGTTTATATCATAAACGTCGGCTAACTTGCAGACTGATATCATATCATATTATGAATACCAAAATAAAGAAAACGTAAGCAAGAAAATGTTAACAATTCTGTTCAACATTTAGAAATTTAATGACAATCTGCTTCAGAAACAGTGCGTGAAAACCTAATGAGACGTAACAAAAATTGAATGAGTCAGATTGATTTCCTTTCGATATATTGGTTTGGGAATCTATATATATATATAAAACTGAGAATGTGTGTCTATCTGTCTGTCTGTGTGAATCCCTAAAACTTGAGAACTACACAACCAATTTCATTCAAATTTTACACGTGCCTTACTTAGGGTCCATGTAGTTTCATGGACAAAAAAGTTTTAGCTGCTTGTCTAGGGCGAGCCCATAGCAATATCATATCTTCTCCACTATAAATTCCTAAAACTTGAGAACTACACAACCAATTTCATTCAAATTTTACACATGCCTTACTTAGGGTCCATGTAGTGTCTTGGGCAAAAGAAATGTTTAAATTCTTGCCTAGGGCGAGCCCACAGCAATATCACATCTTTTCCACTATTCAGTATTACGTGTTAAAAGGGAAACAAAAGCATCTCTCTATTGTATGTATGTATATATATATATATATATATATATATATATATATATAGGCGCAGGAGTGGCTGTGTGGTAAGTAGCTTGCTTACCAACCGAATGGTTCCGGGTTCACATGGCATCTTGGGCAAATGTCTTCTACTATAGCCTCGGGCCAACCAAAGCCTTGAGTGGATTTGGTAGACGGAAACTGAAAGAAGCCCGTCGTATATATGTATGTGTATATATATATATGTGTGTGTGTATGTTTGTGTGTCTGTGTTTGTCCCCCTAGCATTGCTTGACAACCGATGCTGGTGTGTTTACGTCCCCGTAACTTAGCGGTTCGGCAAAAGAGACCGATAGAATAAGTACTGGGCTTACAAAGAATAAGTCCTGGGGTCGATTTGCTCGACTAAATGTGATGCTCCAGCATGGCCGCAGTCAAATGACTGAAACAAGTAAAAGAGTAAAAAAAAAGAGTAAAAGAGTATATATATATATATATATATATATATATATATACATATATATACATATATATACATGTATATATATACATGTATATGTATACATGTATTTCTATAGATATACATGTATGTATAGATGTATATATAGATGTACATGTAATATGTACACATATATACATGCATACATACATACACCAATCCACCCCACACACACACATACATAGATGCAGTTGTGGCTGTGTGGTAACAAACTTGGTTCCAAAACACATGGACCTCAGTTCAGTCCCACTGTGTGGTAACTTGGCATGTGTCTTCTGCTATAGCCTCAGACCAAACAAAGCCTTGTCAGTGGATTTTGTAGACAGAAACTGAAAGAAATCACTTGCATGTATATGTATGTATATATGTAAGTCTATGTATATGTGTTTGTGTTTCTCCCTCATCACTGCCTCACAACTGGTGTTCGTTTATTTACATCCCCATAACTTACAAGAAGAAACTGATAGGATAATTACCAGGCTTATCAAAATATAAAAAAGCACTATGCAGTGTCTCATATTTTTGTTTGCCCACTCAGTTGTATCTATCAATTTATCTTTGTGCGTGTGTGTGTGAGCCTTAACTCCCAAATTTTAGTAATTTCTTTTATGATCCAAAACTAGATCAAAAGTACTGAATGGATCTTTATGAAATTTGGAAATTATATTCTATGCATAAGTGCCATAACCCCCATGACAATTCATAAATTTTTGCTGTTGATGAAATTTTAACCATAGATATTAGACACAAATGAAGTAATATTTATAAAATTTCATCTTCTTACAAAGTTAGAAAAACCCCTCCATGGGGACTTAACACCCACAATTTGTCATTTTATCTAAGTAAAGACGAATGCAGTTGTGCTCTTGGAAGCTCTAAGGTTACCCGAGCATAAAAGTTGGGCATTATTTCTAATTCAATGGTACAACAGTGTAACAGTTTGCTTTGACATACACTTACATTGTGATTTCTGCAATGTGGTGCATAAATTGTTAAGTAAATGAGAGGCATCTTTGCCTCCACTGATTCAGTTGCAAAGTGTTGAGTAAAGTTATTTGATTGCAGACCTCCTTCCAGTCTTTTTATTATTACTCGGTCACACATAGTCCCCAGATGGTAACATTGATGAGTGACTGGTTATTCAAAGACATTTATAGATTTTAAATTTATTCTGTCCAGTTACGTATCAGTATAGTGGTCATTTACAAGCTCCAGAGATGACACTTTAATTTCCCTTAGCCCTCACGTCACACAGTTGTTAATGTTGATTTCAGTTGGGTCACGCCCTTCCAATTGCTATAGATTCGTAATCCATCTTACGGTTGTGCCTGTCACCTGGATGGTGAGGAAGCCTACATTGGGAGTGGTAACGACTAGGGTAGGGTAACTGACTGCTTATTGTGATCATTCGTCTTTTGGTTTCCTGTAGCTTTGCTCTCTTTTACAAACCCAGTGAATTTCCTATTTCAAAGAAATTCAAACAATAGATATAAGACCCAAGTTAAAAAGATTCTCAACAATTCAACTTCTCTGGTTGACATTAAGATGCCCAACCCCAACTGAGGCCTTAACTCTCACATTTTAGAGCTCCATGACCTTCATTTGTCAGGAGCAAAATCTTTTTAACAGGTTCAATAAGACTGGAATTTTGGAATATGCGCTTAAAAATCAGTAGTAGGGGATACATGTTGCACGATTACAATTTTTTAGGGTGTGTAAAGAGGGAAATAACCCACATCTGCAATTTTGATGAAATTCGAAACATAGATATTCCAGTTCACTACAGAAGATATAACAGAAAAGTCTAATTCTTCAATTGCATATAACCGGGCAACGCCGGGTATCTCTGCTAGTGTTATATATTTCGCAGAAATTAACTCGAAGAAGAGAGAGTAGGAAGAAAGCTATAGTGAGAGAAGTAAAATAAAATAGATGGTGAGAGAGAGGAGGTAGTTTAAATATTCACAAGTTAAAATTGAAGTATTCAAGGAAGAGAAAATAGAGAGGAAGAAGAGAGAAATGGTTGGGAACAGTTTGAAATGTGTTGCAAAGGTGGAAGCAGACGCCAATGAGTAGGACGAGAGAAACTGGAAGAAGAAATGTATGAGGGTAGAAGAGAACATGGAAAATAAAAATGTGAAATGATGAAGAAAAAAAGAGACTGTATCGTGGTTTTAATATTTCCACTGTCCCTAGTTGATTATATTAATCACGAAGACTTGTACGTGTAGAACAATAAAAAAACAGTGACGATGCTTATGAAATGTTTTTTTGAAAAAACGGTCTTAAATCGATTGCAAAGAGAGTTATGTGACTAAATAACAAAACTTATTAGGTGTTCATCAGACTAACTGAACGTGGACTCATGAAAGACTAAGACTTGAAGTAAATTATTAATTAACATTTTACAAATAGTTATTGTGTCTTTATCAATTACGGTAATGAGTCTTCAAGCTGAAGAAAACTTTTCATGTGATTCTAACACAAAGATTACCTTCTGTATTTCAACGGTGCGAGTTTTTTGCATTTTGTAATTGTAAATTGTATCTGAATTTCATATTGCGCATCTAGAGCAATTCGACCTAAAGAAATCGATCGCTTTGAAGTCGATATATTCGGAACATCTCTTTTTTCATAGTTTTGATGAACTAAATCAACATGCGCATCGGTTGTGGAAGGAATATCACAATCGGTCGTTGCAGGATCGATTGGCTGATAATTACAGACAACATGGTACCACTTGGTTCATCACTAATCGATGCCGTTCAAGAATTTGGACCTGGAGATTTCCATTTCCAGCGACTTCGACGGCCACCTCCCAGTGGTGTCGGGCGTCAACGAAGAGCCCTCGACTACAACAAGACAACCAAAGCTTCTTTTTTTTTCTAAGGTCTGGGGTCTCCCGCCCCTAAGCCCTAGACCATCACCTAATCACCCTTACCTGTCTTGTTGCTTAACAAAAACAACAACAACAATCAGTAATTGATCTCCAGGAGGCAGTAAATAGGTGCTGTGCTGAATACTGCAGGGCAGTGATAAGAAACTAGAAAGAAAGTCTTTCCGGCGCACTCCGTGTGTTAATGGAACTCAATTTTTCAGTTTTACTAGAAATTTCATTATGCAAACACTCCTGCAGGAATTTATATCACAGAATCGCAACCCGAACTTTCAATAAAATTGTTGGGCCGTTTTTAAATCATATTTCATGGATATAGACATGATATAAAGTTGGCTGTTATCATCATATTTTTATTATTTTTAATCATAAAATAATTATATGATTATTATTTTAATTATAAAATAATTATATAAGTTATATTTTAGAGTTATTATTATATGTTTGGTAATTATAATTAAATAGGATATTAATTACTAGTCGTCAGTCGGCAATCTGACTCTCATTCGACTCATAGTGTCCATTAAAAATTTATTTCCCTCACTGAAAAGCCAGTGTTTCGCATCAATCGCTTAAACGTATCACTATCTATAAACAGTGTTATCATTCATATAACGGATAAATCTGTTGGCCTCAGTCAAAATCCTTCATTAGTGCTGTGTTCATTCTGCTAGAGACACAAATGAAGTGAAATAATTTTAAGAAAATTTAAACAATATTTGATGTGTGTGTATGTGTGTGTGTGTTTGTATATGTACGTATGTGTGTGTACGAGTGTGTGTCTGTGTGTGTGTAAGTGTGTTATATGTATATATATGTATATCATATATATGCATATGCTTATAAAAGTGTGACGTTGCTTCACCATTACGCACACTTCAGCGACCAACATTTTGCATTCGATCTTCCTTGGACGTATCAAATGTAAATAGGAAAATAATCATTTTTTTATTTAGAGAGTTTTCGGGAAAGGATGGAATAGTCCTCAAAAGTAATTGTAATCAAATGATCAAAATGTATGGCGAAAAGTAAGTTGAGATATGGTGAAAATGCTGCTCCCCGTATTTTTACATTAAATTCCAATAATCTAAGTCATCTAAAAGGTATTTGCAAAAAACTTCATTCAAAATTCCCATTTTCTGAAAGCTATGAGGAGGCAAAATCGTGGAAGGGGGTACACTTGTGTAGTTATGCCCAATTGGTGTTAGTAAGTCAAACCAGCTTTCTTATTCAGCTTTCTGCTTCTTCAGCAATAACAGACAAATATATAAGGATAGGGGAATCATCGTAATTTGGTTGGTGCTGGGATTCAACTTATAATTTGTAGAAAGCAACGTTGCAAATATTTGGTCAACTTTTATATTTCTGGAACTATTTCTAGAACTATAAAAAGGCGTTAAAAAGCAATATCTCGCAGTAAATTGAAATGTCATTTTCAATAAGATTCTGATTGCAGCGTGTACTTGAATTATTCAATAATATGTATGTGCACATTATATATATATATACGTGTGTGTATGTGTATATTTATATATGTGTGTGTATCTATGTATGTGTATATGCGTATATTTATATATGTGTGAGTGTATGTATGTATGTATATATATATATTATATATATATATATATATATATATATATATATATATATATAATTTTAATCCAAACGGGAAACAAAAAAACAACAACAATGGAACAATTACAGTATTATTATTAATAGGCGCTCAGGAAATGGAAGCAGGGAGGTATGAATATATATATATAAGCCCCGGTATGGTTCCATATATATATATATACATATATATACACTCATGCATATTTACATACAGCGATATATATATATTTATATATGGCTGTATGTAAATATGTATATATATATATATATATATATAATATATATATATATAATATATATATATATATATATATATATGGAGCCGTATCGGGGCTTAATGATTACTTCCTATGCCTATTTACCCAACACACTTTTTAAACGGAATGAGCAGAAAATATCAATATAAAATCAATTATCAAGAAAAATCTCCAATGTTTGCCCTGTGAAATAGAGAGGACAACGGATATTGTGGAAAAGAAAACTGAGAGAATTCACAGAACTTACAATATCGAGTAAATACTACGACGTCTTGAAAAAAGGGAAGAATCTTAAACCAACAGATATGTCCCTAGACAGACATTTGGGGAAAAAAAAAACATTGTAGAAAACGAGTGAATTTTTTCAATCCGAAACGTGCCTTGAAACTAATACTATTTTAGGTATTTATTCAAAACACTATTAATCCCATTTGTTGCTCATCGTTAAATATGTGTTGTCACTTAACTGTGATTTTTATGTTGATGACGTCCCAGAGTAATTAACTTCAGTTTTGGGTGTTTCTTATTTTTTACTGGTTTCAATCATTATAATGCGGTTTCAGGATAGTTTTCTGTTGCCTTTTTCTTTATTTAGAAATCTGATTTCTTTTTGTGGTTTTAGCTATTGAACTGCGGCCATTGTATGAGGCAATACCTTTGAAATATATTAAGATATTCTATGTCTAGACATCAACAAAAGATTATTATAGTGAAAGAATGAAAGGAACATAAGATAGAAAACGAAACATAATCATAGACAGGGATTATAGGGATCCGAATTATGGATGTCTAATAAATGGAAAAGACGAAAAATACAATAAATAATATTAGAGGCATGACCAATAATATTACAGGCACGACCAATAATATTAGAGGCATGACCAATAATATTAGAGGCATGACCAATAATATTACAGGCATGACCAATAATATTAGAGGCATGACCAATCATAACTTGTAGAGAAGAAAGCTTCCGGAATCGGTAAAGTTGTCATGAGTTCTGAAAGAGCATTTACTGATTTACTCCAGCGATTATCATTGAGACCCGACTAGGAAGAAAAGAAACTATATCAAGTTTCCAAAAGCAAAAATCTGGTTGCCCACACAGGAGCAGAAAGCGTGCCAAAAGAATATGCATTGATGTATTTACTGAGTCTGGTAAACAGAGCAGTTTTGAAAGACAACAGTAAAAGAAAAAAAAAATTAAAGAATAGGAAAAGTGTTTCAACACGTCACGGATTGATTACTGAAAATCTTTCGACCTTGTTCCCTTTTCCTAGATGTTAGAGACGTGACATCAATAATGTTAAATACTAATATATAACAATCGTGTTAAAAAATATATATCAATAACACTGCATGGTTAATGTTAATAAAAAACCTGGCCAATTTTCGGAGAGAGATGGAGGAGAGACATTCCTTATCTGCTTCAGTTTTCTAACTCTCTTTGATGTCATTAACAAAATCGTTTAATTAAATAATTGAATTAAATCATGAATGATTGCAGATGCTACAAACAAAATATAAATATAACCTTCAACATGAATTATGTAAGATTCTAAACAAAAAACACATCTCTGTTGGGGAACCTGCTGAAAACTACACGGAGGTTTAGCATTGATATCAAACCGTGTATCGAATTGGAAAAGTGTGCCAAAGCTGTTATCGGAAGAGGAAAATATATTAAAATTCAATATACTAAGTTCATAATTATATACTGTAATCAGAAATTTGGAACAAAAACAGTGTTTGTAAGATAAATTGATATATTGCAACATATAAAAATTAGGGACAACATTACAAACTTGTACACCCGAAGAGCCAATTTAATAAAAGAAATAAAATACTGAACACTTGCCAGGAATAATAATATAAATAAATATGTAATAGTTATGGCAGTCAAAAGCTTGAGATTCAATATATTAGAATTTAAGTGAAATGAAAGCCTTGGAAATAGAAGGCATAAAATTTATCAATTAATTGCGACCTATTTCTCCAATATTGATGAGATGTATCTATTGCACTCACAGACATGAAAGAAAGGAGATGGATCGAAGAGTAAATTAAAATACATGAGACTATAAAAATATCTGGAAAGAAGCAGATATAAGCTAATTTGTATGGCAAGAAAACGGGGTAAAGCCAAAAGCTGTTACATATGTGTGTGTGTGTATGTTTATATCTACCTACATACATACATACATTACATATATATACATTCATATATATACATGCGTATATATATATACATACAGGTATGTATGTATGTATAGGGAGAGCTTACGAAAAAAACAAAAGACGAAGACAGGTGGTGTACAAAACAAACAGATGTATTAGTATAACGCTCAGGAATAGAAAAAGTATTTTGCGTTTCGAGCCTACGCTCTTCTACAGTAAGGGACACAGAAAAATAGGTATTTATATATGTATGTAGGGAATGGTCAAAGTACTGCCAGGAAATTTCGATACACAATAAGGATAAGTAGAAGATGTTTGATATAAAAACCAAAGATAAAAGATGACATCAAGGCAGAACTTCTCTCTAACATACCTAAATAGGAATAGACAGGGAAACTTCTTCGTGGCCATTATCCTATAAGCGTGGAGAAGAGTACTGTATTTTAAAATTGTAAGGAATCGGAGAAAAGACAAAAGGTAGATAGATAGATAGATAGATAGATAGATAGATAGATAGATAGATGATGGATGGAGGGAGTGAGGGAGAGATAAAGAGATGGATAGATGATAGACAGACAGATAAACAGACAGACAGACAGACAGACAGATAGATAGATAGATAGATAGATAGATAGATTGATTGATTGACAAATAGACAGACAGTCAGATAAACAGACAGACAGACAAACAGACAGATAGATAGATAGATAGATAGATAGATAGATAGATAGATAGATAGATAGATAGATATTAAAATTCAGTGAGAAGCAACTCTATAATGTAAGTATTATCAACTCCACATATTTAATCTATGTTTGTTGTTAAACGATTTTAGGTCGCGGTGTTTTGTCTAGGGAAGGCCTCTTCGGAGACGTGGACACTTAAAAAAAAAGCTGTACACTTGAAAGTCAGGTGACACTAATCCCTTGGATGTGAACGAGAACGAGAAAGTTATTTCAGTGCATTGGTGCCATATAGTCGACTCAAATCGCTGGTCTGAATTATATTATACAGATCGCGTAAAATCTATCTGTTGATGTGCAGCAACACTGCATAAGTAAAACGAATTTCAAATTTTGGGAAATAGCCCATAACATCGACCCCAATGTAGACCGGTACTTGTTTGATCGATTTCCGAAAGGATGAAAGATAAAGTCGATCTCGTCAAAATTTGAACTCGGAAAGTAGAACGGGAAGAAATGGCACGAATCGTTTTGATCGGCATGTTAACGATTCTGGCTGCACACCGCCTTCTTTGAACATATCTGTTTTGTGGACGCCCCCAGACGATGAAGTAGGCTAGATCAATACGTAGATATAGAGAGAGAAGCCTAGACGTCAGAGAGTAGCAGAGTAGCGGTGAGAGTTGAGTAGAAGGTATACGAACGTGCGATATAGCAGTGGAGACGAGGATTTCGTAGCTCACACAGCCGCTGTGCAGTACTGCGATATAACAATATCTCTTTTACTCTTTTACTTGGTTCAGTCATTTGACTGCGGCCCATACTGGAGCATCGCTTTTAGTTTAACAAATCGACCCCAGGACTTATTCTTTGTAAGCCTAGAACTTATTCTATCGGTTTTTTTGCCGAACCTCTAGTTACGGGAAGACAAACACACCAACAACACTTGTCAAAGCAATGGTGGAGGACAAAACACAGACACACAAACTCATACATACATGTACATGCACATATATATATACCACGGGCTTCGTTCAGTTTCCACCTACCAAATTCACTTACAAGGCTTTGGTCGGCCCGAGGCTGTAGTAGAAGTCACTTGCCCAAGATGCCACACAGTGGGACTGAACCCAGAACCATGTGGTTGGGAAGCAAGCTTCGTACCACACAGTCACTCATGTGCCTTTATAATAATTGTTTCTACAATTTCGATGAAAATTACATCAACCCTAGTATTCAAATAGTACTTATTTTATCGACTCGAATGATTGAAACGCTAAGTCGATGTCAGCGGAATTTGAATGAAGAACGTAAGGACGGACGAAATGCCGTGAAGCATTTTGTCCGGCTTGCTAACGATTCTGCCTGTCGCTGCCTTAATAATAATGATAATAATAATAATAATAATAATAATAATAATAATGATTTCAAATTTTGCCACAAGGACAGCTTGGAAGAAGGGATTAAGCCGATTACGTCGACTCCAGTGTGTAACTGGTCATTAATTTATCGACCCCGAAAGTATGAAAGGCAGAGTTGGCTACGGCGAATTTGAACTGAGAACGCAAAGACGGACGAAATGCCGTTAAATATCTGGTCCGGCTTGCTAACGATTCTGTTTGCTCACCGCCTTAATTATAATGATCCTTTCCATTATACGCTCAATGCCTGAAATTTGGAGGCAGAGGTTAAGTCGATTACATCGACCTCAGTACGCAACTGGTACTTAATTTATCGACCCCGAAAATAATAATAATACTTTGTCCACTCTGAATAGCGCTCGATTCCTTCTCATCGAATTTCAGCAATCTTACCAAATTTATATATCTCAAAGACCACTGATGTAGTTCAATGTTCGATAATACCATTATTTTGGTACTTGACACCTTGGCAAGTGTCCTCTGTTGTGTTGGTCACTAACTTATGATCGAAATTTGATAGACGGAAATTATCCAGAAGTCTGTCTCTCTACCTCTTCCCTCCTACGTCTCTCTCCACATGTGTGTGTGAGAGAGAGAGAGAGGGAGTGTGTGTGTTTGTGTGTGTGTGTGTGTGTGTGTGTGTATGTGTGTGTGTCTGTCTGTCTGTGTGTGCATGTGCACTTGAGTGTACTTTCGTATAATATTTATTTAAAATAGAAAAAATATTTATTTAAAGACAAATATTGATTATTTGGCAGAATATTTATCGCGCTGCAAAAATGCTTAGCAGCATTTCTTCTGCCTTCAAGTTCTGAGTTCAAATGATGCTGCTGTCGACTTTGCCTTTCACCTTTTCGAGGTCAATAAATTAAGTACCAGTTGAACACTGGATCGATGTAATCGCCGTAACGCCTCCCCCGAAATTGGTGGTCTAGGGCCAAAATTTTAAATCAGACTGATAATAATTCTGATTGTCATTGCGTTACTTAGCCCGCGGTAACGCTTTCACGTAATTGGAGAAAAAGAGGGAGAAAGGCAAGGGGGGGAGGAAAAAGTGAGAGAGAAAAAGAGAGAGACAGAAAAAGTGGGAGAGAGTAGCGTCCATGACACGAGGTACAGGGAATGTAATTGTAACGCTTCACGTGATTAGATGAAGGGAAAGAAAAAGAAGAGAGAAAAGAGGATAAGGCGAAGAGTGAGACAGAAAGAGGGAGAAAGAAAAAGAGAGAAAAAAGGAGAGAGAGAGAGAGAGAGAGAGAGAGAGAGAAGCGGTCATGAAGTGATGTTGGGAGAACGTTATAATTTTAGCAGAGGGGTGATGTTCTGATGGTGAGGTTAAAGAAAGGCATAAAGAGACGGGAGAGAGAGGTGAAGGATAGGGGGAGAAGAGAGATGGTAGGAGAACGGGGAGGAGAGGGGGAGGAGCGAGAGGAGGAGAGAGAGGAAGAAGAGAGGAGGGAGAGACAGAGGAGGGAGAGAGAGTAGGGAGAGATAGTGGGAGAGAGATGATGATGCTAGTTCTGGCAGTGATGGTTGTGATGATGGTGTCGATTGGATAGTGAAAAGTCTATTTTTTTAATTGAACTAATTTTTTTATATCAGCTATCATTTACGCATGCGCATAAGTGCAATTCCGTAAAATATTCCCAATTATTTACACGTCAGATATATGCAATTTCAAATTTCACAAAATATTGTATCACGAGTACGGGATAATTTTTTACGGGAAAAAGGGAAAAACAAGAGTACATATTTATTTCATGAGTGCTGGGTATAAGTCTATAAATTTGTGTAGAAAGTGTATAAAGTGTATATATAAAGTGCATTAAGTAATCCTCGTATTCCAATTTCTTTCACATTTCAATGAGTAACAGACGGACGACTATCTTTCCATGCAGACACAATACAGGCCACACTTTCAGGATTTTGGGGTAAAGTTTGCAGAAATAACCCAATATGTTTACCATTATTTCCGTGAAATATTCACGGGTTCCACTAGAATTTATTTAAATAAGGAAACCAGTCAGCAGAATTATTCGAACATCGGGAAAAAATGTCTTATGGAAATTGTTCCAAGCATTTAAGCTATTTTTAGTTCAAATACTGCCGAGGTCAAGTTTTCCATTCATCCAACTTCGATCAATAAGTACTGTTCAAGGACTGGAGTCGATTATTCTTTCCTTCTTTCTCTCTCCCTCTCTTCCTCTCTCTCTCCCTTGCAATTTACTATGTTACGTCGAGAAAAGGGTCATTAGAGACTATTCACAGGGTCTCTTTCTCCGGAAATGTTAAAGGGTTGACATAAGAAGCTAGAAACCTCTCATAAACAAACTAATAGGCTATTAGAATCGTCCATGGATGAAATGAAAATAAAGAAGAAAAGTTGTATACGTGTATAAGTGTGTGTATGTGCGAGTATGTGTGTGTTTGTGTGCGTTGTTGACTATGTTTATCCAAACCAATGACAATGTTCGCTGAGTTACGTTGTTTTTATACCCAAAGGCTACGTAGCCATTCGGTAAACAGAGATCGATAAAGCAAATACTAGAATGATAACTGGTATTTATAGGTTTGCCTAAAACCCTTGAAGGTGTTGCTTCGGCTTGGCCGGATCCCAAAAGACTGACAACGGAAAAGAATATCAAATTACGTGACAAATTCAAAGCAATAACGTTTTGAAAAGGATCCCTCGATTGGATCACACAAAAAAGTACCTGGTAAGGTTTGGACAAGAAACATGGTGAGTAAAATAAAAGCAAATAGTAAAGCCAGCCGTCACTCTCGAGCGAGTAAAGATTTGGTTGTCCTTACTATGCTTTCACTAATTATTTCAGGTGACTATGGAGTTGCAAGCAGAGATAGACTCTCTCTCCGTCCTGTCACTATTGAGCCAGCTGACCGTCTTGGTTGTAATAAATGGGAATGGGGGTTAGCACGCCGGGCGAAATGTTTAGCGGTATTTCGTCTGCCGTTACGTTCTGAGTTCAAATTCCGCCGAGGTCGACTTTGCCTTTCATCCTTTCAGGGTCGATTAAATAAGTACCAGTTACGCACTGGGGTCAATATAATCGACTTAATCCGTTTGTCTGTCCTCTCTGTCCTTGTGGGTAGTAAAGAATAGCTATTTCGTCTGTCTTTATGTTTCCAGTTCAAATTCCGTTGAGGTCGACTTTGGCTTTCATCCTTTCGGAGTCGATAAATTAAGTACCAGTTGCATATTGGGTTCGATCTAATCGATTGGCCCCCTCCTCAAAAATTTAGGCCTTGTGCCTAGAATAGAAAAGAATATATGGGGACGGGGTTGGCTGCACCAGCAGTACACTGGTCCCCATTACAGCTGAGTAGAATGGAGCGACGTAAAACTCACGACTCAATAATTATTTGCCCAGCGTCTTAAAGTCTGGGTCACAGCCTACAGAGTAAAACTAATTAGTCGAGTATAAACAAGTGATAAGATAATAAGAATGATGATGTCTTATTTATACACCATGGTTCAGATTTTGATGAAGTGGTCAGTCGATTCGGTTGGAAGCAGTATTTGCTTAGTCTTTTTTTTCTTTTCTTTTTTCTTACTATAACGAAACTTAGAAGGATTAAAAAAAAGCAAAGAGGAACCTTGGCAAGATTTGAACTCAGAACGCAAACGTTCGGTGACTTAAACACTTCAACATGTTTTGTCCGAAGCCTCTAATGTTTCTGCCACTCTGTCGATTAACTAATATAAGTAGTAGTACTAGTAGTAGTAGTAGTAGTAGTAGTAGTAGTGGTGGTAGTAGTAGTAGTAGTAGTAAATTATTGCGGTCATTAAAACGAAGATGATGGAAGTAATAATCGGCGATATAGTATTTACTACTCTCACCACGCCACTACCACCACCACTACAACCACCACTACCACCTCCACTACAAAACAACGACAATACGAACCACATTGTCAAATACCACCTCCTTCACCAGTTTCCACCAGTCCCACTACTACTACTATTAATACGACAACAACCACTGTTATTATTTCTACTGTCAGACTACGATATCTAAAACTCCTTCGCTCGGCTAAATATCCACTTTCATAGCAATAATAAATTCTGCCATTGTTTTTTCAACATGTCGTTCCCCGTGCAATGATGACTGCAATCAAGGGGTATTAGTTTCATTTACAATCGAGAAATGAGCGTTTTAATATGACTATCATGACAACGTCGCCATAGAAGTAGAAAGGAAATCGATCCAGTTTTAGCATTCTTGGCGACAAACAGGCTTATAAAAGCATAGATTTCTCTTAACACCGATATCCATATTAGAAAATCTTAAAGATCGTTCGATCAATATTTATGCTAATCCATCTGCTGTGAGAAGCAATGTGACATATAACCGATATTAATGATTTCTGACATCTGAAAGACTGTTGATCTGTCGACTGTGTTACGTTGACGGACGAACCTTATATTAATGAGTTAGCAAAGAGCAAACAGGAAAGAATTTACAAGTGTGAGCACATGGATGTTTAGATATATACATACAGAGGAGGGTATTCAGGTTATATTTGACAGTTTGCATGAAAAGAAAAGAAAACACAATTTCCCAACCAA
>NC_043007.1:2196140-2216140 GCF_006345805.1 Octopus sinensis | reverse complement strand
TCTCGGGCAGGTCGGCCCCGTGTTTCTCGAGCCGGTCTGTAGAGCTTATCCCGAACGGGTAGCGCTTATCGGTAGCACTGCCAGGCCAGGGATCTCTGGAAGTTGTCCATGGGCCTGGCCCGAAAGTCGTCCCCGAACAGGCGGGTCAGGTACTACTCTCGTCGACGTCCAGGTTCGCCCGAGCTCGTCGTCGTACCTCCCCTCCACTAAACCCCTATAGAATGCTTTGGTTGTGTTGAAGTCACTTAAGGTCGACCCACGGAGACGGCAGAGTTGCTTGAAGCAACGCGACACTCGCGGTGCCATTCGCCCTTCCTCGGCTCTTTTTGATCCCGACTGCAGTTCGGTCATGGAGACGAGCTGCGGGAAAGCGTGCCTCACAAACGGCGACCCACACCTGTTCACCGTCGTCTACATAGAGCCAGAGATGTCGCAGTCTCAGCGCGTGTCTGCGCATCATCAACCGGCATGCCCAGCCTCCTTTTAACGGGTGTTGACAGCAAATGGATCGCTCCTGACCCTCGGGACGCATCCTTTCCACAAGAAGCGAAAGAGGATGCGGTGTAGTTTGGTGATGGTAGGGTCGGGCAAGGTACGACGGTCAGGCGGTAGTAGATGACGGACGCGATGTACGTGTGTTCGCCACCTCCGCTCGACCTTTAGGGACAGTTCCTCTCGGCCCATTGCCGGGCGAGAGTGACCACCCTATTCGTATCTCGTTCCAGTTCTTCTCCACTTGGAGGTCCGGACCAAACCAGACCCCGAGCACTCAACCGGGCCGTCGGTCCAGCGTCCCACGAGGAGGCGCTGGTGGACGGCATGGGCTTGCTTCTCCAGGTGCCTAGTCGCAAGCCCACTGACTTTTCCCGGTTGATTTTCGCTCCTGTCACCGCTTCGTAGTTTTCAGTGTCTCGCCGACCAGCTCGATGTGCTCCGGGCTAGACACTATGACGGTGACGTCGTCCGCGTATGCAGACACGCTCGTCCGCATTCCCAATTCTCGCGGGATGCCCCTTAGAGTCGCCAGCTTCCGCAGTAGTGGCTCAAGAGTCAATACGTATAGAAGCGCCGAGAGGGGGCATCCCTGACGGACCGAACGTGCAATGTCGAAAGGTCTCGATAGATGTCCATTTACGCGAATTACCGAACGGATGCCTCTGTACAAGGCAGCTATCCGCCGCGGAAGACGGGACCGAAACCAGCCGCTCTCAGGACTGCCTCAAGTATCGATGGTCTACCCTAATCAAAGGCTTTTGATTGATCCAAGTTGATCAGGGCCCCACCATGCCAGGTTCGTTAACTACCCTGTCTATGATGTAGCGCATCAGATGGAGGTTGTCATGGATGGTCCGGCCTGGCACGGCGCATGTTTGCGCCTTGTCGACCAGTTTCTCGATGACAAGCGCCAACCTCTTGGCTAGCACCTTGGCCAAAATTTTCAAGTCTGCATTAAGCAGAGTGATGGGCCTAAAGTTATCTTTACATTTCCCTTGTTTAGATCTTTCTTCAGCAGTGTTACGGCTCCTCGGCTCACAAACCAGGAATGCTCCCGTTTTGCTGCCAGTTGCAGTACACCGCCGCCAAGAGATCTCCAAAACAAGTCTGGCATACAATTGTAAAGCTCGTAGGGTAGGGTAGACCATCCAAACCCGGTGATTTGTCCCTCGAGCATTCTGCCATCGCTTCCCGCACTTCCGCCGCCGTGATGGCACCTTCGCAGCACCCTGCCTTCTTGTCGAGAGTCGTGGTAGAGCTATGTAGGTAGGCACTGAAGTCCACCCTACGTTCTTGCCCTCCACTCGTTCCGAACAGTCGGGCAAAATGCTGCTGAAAGGCCTCACACTTTTACTTGGCTCGAGCAATTCGCGCCCCTGTTCATCTACCAGTGACCGAATGGTGGCTTTGTTGCCCTGTTGCGCCTCTGCCACCCGGGCCTCTCTCGCGGCTCCAACACCTTCGTTCCTTAGAGCACGCATCCTAGCTGCTCTAAGGAACGAGGTGTTAGATAGATAGATGGATGGATGGATGGATGGATGGATGGATAGATAGATAGATAGATAGATAGATGATAGATAGATAGATAGATAGATAGATAGATAGATAGATAGATAGATAGATGGATGGATGATGGATGGATGGATGGATGGATAGATAGATAGATAGATAGATAGATAGATGGATGGATATGGATGATGGATGGATGGAGATGGATGGCGGATGGATGATGGATAGATAGATGGATGGATGGATGGGATGGGCGGATGGATGGAAGGATTAGATAGATAGATAGATGGATGTGGATGGATGGTGGATGGATGGATGGAGGATAGATGGATAGATAGATAGATAGATAGATTAGATAGAGATGATAGATAGATGATGATGGGGGAGGAGGAGGGAGAGATAAGAGAATGGATAGATAGATAGACAGATAGATAGATAGATAGATAGATAGATAGATAGATAGATATGTTTCTTTATTAGCCACACAGGGCTGCACACAGATAGAACAAATTACAAGGTAGTAGAGCTTTTCTTTTGAAGGTTTAAAAAAAATAAAAAATTAAAAAATTAAAAAATTAAAAAAATAAAAAAAAAATAAAATAAAATAAAAATAAAATAAAAAAAGGGGGGTCGATCAAAAGGGATCGTAATTAAAAGGAGAGAAGAGGACAAAAAAAAGGGGGGGGTTAAAAAAAAAAGGGGAGAGGAAAAAAATTGATCAATAGGATCGTTATCACAGAAATGTCAATATGAAGTGTAAAGGGGGGGACAGGTGAGGTTTACGTGGTGAAAGAAAAGCCTACGGAAAAGACCACGGTAACCTCGGTCAATGAAGTCACATGTTATATTTCTTTTTTTTTTTTTTTTTTTTTTGCAAATAAGCAACTCTCTGTATTAATTTTTACGGTTCATAGAATCATAGTCAAGGTGGCTTCGTCATTCATACGTGCCATCCTTGCTACATTCACCCATCTTTTTTTAAAAACATTCACTAGACAAAACTTGCCTCTCTACTCTCACTTTTTTCTTCAAGTGATACTTGAAGAAGTTGATGAGAGATTGACCAGAGAGGAAAGTGTTTGTCTCTAATCCTTTCAGACGCGTCCACCAGATACATTCTTTCGCCATAGCCACAAGTATGATAAAAATAGCTCTTCCTTCCCGTTTGAAGGAAGGAGGCGTGACGATATTAACGATAGACTCGGCTGATAAACCGACACGTCCCACACGTGACAGCAGTCGTTCGACATAAGCCCACAGGTGGGAAATTGCTGGACACTGCACGATAGATAGATAGATAGATAGATAGATAGATAGATAGATAGATAAATAGATAGACCTATATACATACTTTGACATACATATACATATATACATATTTATGTTTACGTATGTGCATGCGCACGTGCGTATGTGCGTAAGTATGTGTGTGCGCGTATATGTGCGTAAATGTCTGTGTGAATTAGTACATTTATCGCTTAGGTATGTGTATGCAAGAATTATATGTGTATCAAAATACGTATGTGTATCAAAATACGTATGTTAGTAAGTTGATAGGTTATAGTGTATAGGTTCATGTCAAGTAGGGTGATAGGTATATATAGTTTCACAAACCTCTAAAAGCACCAGGATTGCCATGGCTGAAACGCTTTTGATAAAAAAAAGCGATGTCAGTCTCGTCTTTTTAGAAGTCTATAAAATACATTTAAGCTTACTTGGTTATTAGCATTGTTGATATTTAAATACTGGTTCTGTGACTGAATCAACCCTTTCAAGTTGAAATCAGAACTTCCCTCAGGAGCCGAATATCATTAAAAGCCTAATGTTTTTGGCTTCTGAACAAATATTTATAATCACACAAAACAAAGGGGAACGGGGAAAAAAAACATTAATAATGGCCTCCTTCGCTAATGGTGTTAAACTTAATGGGATTTTAAAATGCTTTTTATAACCTCTGATTGCTCTTTTCTGATTATAAATATTTGGTTTAAAAAAAAAAAAATGAAAATAAAATAATAGAAACGGGGTTTACACAATACTCGATTCGATTGGGAAACTTTGGTCGATACGTGAAACGAGAGATGCAATCGGGAAATAAAAATTAACTCTATATTGTACTTATTGAGTATTTGACCGAATACAAACCGCATACATACATGCACATAAACCTTATATATATATATATATATATATTATATATATATATGTGTGTGTGTGTGTGTGTATGTAAATATGTATATATATATATGTATATATGTATGTAGCATATATATATATATATATATATATATATATATATATATATATATATATATAGTATATGATTTAAGTTATAGAACGAAGTTTGACAAATTCAATAATTTTTTCAGAAGTGGAGGAGATTAGATGTTAATATGAGATAAAATATTTATTCAATTCGCTAGACATCGTTTCGTACAAAAATACAATTTGTTTTGAGAATCAGAGTTGTCACAGAGTACACATCAGTACCACAATAAGACAAGATAAGCAGAATAAGCACAATAAGACAAAACTAGAAAAAGGTGGACTTAAGAATAAGTCCTGGGGTCGATTTGCTCGTCCAAAGGCGGTACTCAAGCATGGCTGCAGTCAAATGACTAAAACAAACAAACAAATAAAACAATACTCATACGTATATATGTATATATACATATACACACACATATATGTATATGTATATACAGATATGTGCGTATATATATATATATATATGTATATATATATATGTATATATATATATATATATATACATGTGTATATATATACGTACATGTGTATATATATATATAGACCACACACACATTCATTTAACACCAGGTCAAAAACGAAAACAGCAAAAACAACTAGCTATAACGGGCCTCGCCTCCCACATACCTTCCCCAAAAATATAGATAGCACTCCTTTATCTAATAACTTAGATAGCACTAATCCCTGACCCCTTAAAAAAGGGGCGGACGTTCTATTCTGTGGTACATACCGTCATTCTCACTTAACATTAAGAACTTAGCTAAATCCTTCTTTAGAATGCTAGACTCTAACTTCCCTCGACAACATAACCCCTTTGAGTCCAGGTCGACACTGTTATTCTCCCTTACTTTGTTTATGAAATATTTCTTATATAAACTACAGGGATCCGATTAATCGGCGAAATCCGTTCGTGGCTGTGCTCCAGCATGGCCATAGTTCGATGATTGGCCCCCAATAAGGAATATATTTTTGAGTGTTTATGCGTACGTGAACATGATGTGTGTGTATAACTCTGTTTGTAAGTATATGAGTAAAATCGCTGTATCTGTATTTGTCAGTGTGGACGCAAGGATAGCTAAGTGATTCATATTTTATTAAATATACAGTCCATAATATACTTCGGAATACGTGTGGTGGGGGAGGTTCTAATAGAAGTGAATTAAAAATAAATGAGTAAGAATTGAAGGACATGGGTCAAATAATTAAGGCTATTTCTAATGAATTTTTTAATTAAGAAATAATGACATTATATCATTATAAATAAGCCGTTTTCTTCAGATAAATACGTGAACTCTACAATCAAGGGCATTTAACATAAGTTGAAATAATCTAAAATTTAAGGCAACACAGTGCGACTGAACTAGTGGCAGAATCATTGAATATGTATGTTGCCATGGATTTTAGAATATTTTAGATTATTTTAAATGTCTTTGATTGTAGAGTTCACGCGTTCATCTAAAGAAAACGTTTTTACATTATGATATAATGTATTCAGTTATGAATTTATAAATTCGTTAGAAATTGCCTTAATGATTTCATACATGTCCTTTAATTGTTACTTATTGTTATATATATCTATTATATAAAATCCGTTCTGTCTGCCTGTGTGTGTGTCTTCTAGGATCTCGGGCATCCTCCATCCGATTGCGCTCAGATTTGATATGTAGATACGACGGTATCAGGGCGTGTATAAGTCTTGAAAAAATTACAAAAATCGATTCCAAGTGAGAGTGCAATCGATAAAGTATATTTGTGTGGATAAAATGGTTTTTCTTTCGATTAGAAAATAAGTCTATCTTTATTTCTTCTTTTTGCTGTTGTCTCAAATTTAGGTTAAATCAGTGTTTCTCAAAGGGGAGGCCTATGGGACGTCCGGACAAGTTGTTTTGAGAAAATTTGGTTTAAATGTTTGACAACTCAGCACCGTCCATTGGACGGGGGACATTTTGCTCGTATATATATATAATGTATGTATATATATGCATGTATGTATATATGTATGTATATATGTATATAAAGTGCAAGAAGTGTAAGACATTTACTGGAAAAAGAACAAACATATGTACATTTACATTTTGTCATCCATGTTGCTAACAAAGAGGCATTCCGATTTCAGCACTTCACACACACACGCACACCCACATACACATACATACACACATACACACACATACACACACGTGCACACAGGAACAGGCTTGTGAATAAGAAGTTCACATCATCACCATATGCTCCCGGATTCAATTCTACAAGAAATTTATCAAGTGCCTTCTTCATTCCACGATAGCGTCGCAACGGATAAAGACGCATGAGCGAATTTCTGAAAATGAAAATTGTTCAAAAGAACGTCGATACCATATTATAAATCAATTGGCAGATCCAGTGCCCTTAACTGATTTCACCTCGATATTTCTAAATTCTTATGACGCCAACAATCGGCGTTGATTGGCCCCCAATAAAGAATACATTTGTGAGTGTTTATGCGTGTGTGTGTGTACGATGTGTGTGTAGGTATAACTATGTGAGTATATGAGTAAACTCGCTGTATCTGTATGTGTCAATGTAGTCGCAAGCATTGTTAAGTGATTAACATGGCTACTTCTCGATCGTAACTTCCCAACCGATCTCATCGCAAGATTCCTTAGGCAAATATCATTTGACTAAGATTTCAGTTTACCCAAGATTTATGACTAAACCTGCATAATGAGAAACTGTGCGAAAACTCATTGGATGAAATTTACCGGTAATTCAAAACTACCAACTAAAGCACAACGAATAAGCCTCTATGTGATCGTTCAAACAACTAGAAATACCAATCATATCTTCCTCGACTCAACCCGGATCGTTCTCTGCTGTTACTGCCGTGATGAGAAAGGAAACATGGGATGATATAACCCTTTATATATACTACTGATTATCTTCGCAATTTCGGCTGATTATACTTGAGATTGCTCCAATCTGACCAGCCCCAAGGAAAAACTAAGCTAAGAGCATTAGATTCCTTGCAAGAAAGCAGTGAATGTATACAAAAACAAGGACGGGAAAAAACGGACAATGTTACACAAATACAATAAAAATAACAAAACATAACAACAGGTGTCTTTCGACTGAGGACGAATTAAATTAAGGACGAATTAAATTTAAGGACGAATTAAATTAACAGGATTGTCATAGCTGGAATGCCTTAGTTCATGAGTAGGCTGGATCAGAGATGTCCGAGGTTCAACAACAACTGTGACAATAACTGCAGTCTGATGATACCGGAAACGGCTTACTTAAGAGTACATGTGACTGCGAAATATTCAGCTATTTACATTATAACGCGATGAGAACATTTAAAACGCTCATCATTAAAACCGATGGAGAGGCCATTTCTGTGCTCCTGTGCAGTGATAAACTTGAGTGTTTATTAGTAAAGGTAACATCATCATCATTGTTCGACCGTGGTCGAGACTTTCATAGTCTTTTCAAATGGCTAATAATGTGTGTGCGCGCCACTACTACACACATTGGAAAGCATTGTACAACCAAGTACTAAAGAAGATCTTTCCTCCTCCATGAAACAAAGCTGTTCCCGCTGGACGTCAACCCAGTATTTCTAAGCTACGGACCCAGTGATTTATTGTAAGGTTATCTCCCTAGATAGATTGCCTTCACTACGGCTAAGGAGCCCTTTCTACCCCATAGTATTTTATTTGTAATATTAAAATATTAATACTAAAATAATAAAATAATAATAAAATAATAAAATAAGAATAATAAATCTAAAATAATAAAATGCTAAAATATTAGTAATACTAAATATTTTATTAGTAATACTAAAATATTATTAAAATTTGACCAGTATATTCAGTGCCGTGAGCATTAAATAGCTAGCTAGAAATAATTGCATGGTGAGAAAAAAAATGATATTAATTATTGACTAAGATTATTTTAGTTATTCCGGCTTGTGCAGGCGGGGACAATTCCGGTAGTTAATGATAACCACCAATTTGAGAGAAAAAACATCAACAATCCTAATGATGTCAAGTGATAACTGGTTCGAGCCTTGGTGTCAGTATCTTTCTTTATATGTGTGTAAGTACACGGTCAGAAAATTAATCACACACACACATATATAGACAAGCATGACCAGGCACACATACCAATATTCCAATATGGCCACTGTAGACTCCAACACAGGAATCGCTTTATGTGTGTGTAAACACATATTTTTACACACACACAGTATTTTTACATCTGTCGCTGATCTACCCCAGGAATTCCTCTTTCTTTGTCGAGTGTATGATGAATGATCACCGTGATCCCCGTGACTGACCAGGCTATCAGAAGTTGCTACACATCGCTGGTCACAATGCGCTTCGCATTTTTTTAACCTTCAAATCACGCCACCCCGCTGGCTAATCGAGCAGGCCAGCAGGAGAAAGAGTGAGAGAAAGTTGTGGCGAAATAGTACAGCAGGGATCGCCACCACCCGTTGCCGGAGCCTCGTGGACCTTTAGGTGTTTTCGCTCAATAAACACTCACAACGCCCAGTCTGGGAATCGAAACTGCCATCCTACAATCGCGAGTCCGCTGCCCTAGCCATTGGACCATTGCGCCTCCACATGATAAATGATAGAAGCGGAAAATGGGATGTATTAGAAACTTTATTGCTCACAACGATCGTTTCGACCCATCCCGCATCTCTCCCTCGCGGGTGCGATGCTGTGCAGGTGGCTGTGAGGCATCCCTTCGAGCAGATGTATCTCATCAGGTGATATAACGAGATGAGACACTTCTACATCGAGAGATGCACCACAACCACGGGCATAGTACCGCACCCGTTAGAGAGCGATGCAGGATGGGTCGAAACGATCGTTATAAGCAATGAAGTTTCTCGTATATTCCATTCTCCAAAGGAGCGCTTGAATGGAAATGACACCCGCATTGAATTCTATGTCAAACCGGTCGTATACAGAGACAGAAAACTGATAAAATATTTCCCGTGCCCCACCTGCAAAAGTTTATAGGAACGACGCGACATCGCTTGATTAGAGACGTAATAAGTAAGAATTAGTTCGGAGTTCAATCTTGCTGTGTAGCACCTTGGGTACATGTCTTTTACAAGAGCCTGTTCCCGACCAAAACCTTGTGAGTGGATTTGGTAGCAGGTGAAAGAAACCCGTCCTCTGTGTGTGTGTGTTTGTGTGTGTATGTCTCCCACTACCGCTTGACAACCAACGTTTGTTTGTTTACGTAACTTAGCGTTTCCCCGTAACTTAGCGGTTCAACAAGAGACCGATATAACTACAAGACTTTAAAATAATAAGTACTGAGGTTGATTTGTTCGACTGGCCGCAGTTCAATGACTGAAACAAATTAAATATAAGATTAGTGATGTAATTTTTAAAAATTATTCCAATCGCCAATCCGGGCAATATTTACACTAATTATTTTCATGATTAGTCCACACCTGACCAAACGGATCTTCGGTTGAAGGCGTTCCAACCACGAGCATCCTATCGTTAATTTGACGTGGCGTATTTAGGACTATATTATCGAACACACACCACAATGTAATTTAAAGGTGCGAGTATGATAATTATTGTTGTAATTGTTATCGTTGTTGTAGAAGGTCTTTATTGTTTTTGTTATTATTGTTTTTGATGCAACAGATGTTTTGTTATTGTTGTTGTTCTTCTTACTGTTGTTGATTAATCTCAAGGCAATTCTATTTTTTTCTACTCTAGGCACAAGGCCCGAAATATTGGGGGAGGGGGTCAATCGATTAGATTGACCCCAGTGCAAAGCTAATACTTAGTTTATCGACCCTGAAAGGATGAAAGGCAAAGTCGACCTCAGTGGAATTTGAACTCAGAACGTAGCGGCAGACAAAATACCACTAAGCACTTCACACGGCGTACTAACGTTTCTTATTTCTTTACTGCCCACAAAGGGCTACACACAGAGAGGACAAACAAGGACAGACAAATGTATTAAGTCGATTATATCGACCCCAGTGCGTAACTGCTACTTATTTACTTCGCTCCATTCTACTCAGCTGTAATGGGGACCAGTGTACTGCTGGTGCAACCCACCCCGTTCCCATATATTCTTTTCTATTCTGGGCACAAGGCCCTAAATTTTTGAGGAGGGGGCCAATCGATTAGATCGAACCCTATACGCAACTGGTACTTAATTTATCGACTCCGAAAGGCTAAAAGGCAAAGTCGACCCCAGCGGAATTTGAACTCAGAACGTAGCGGCAGACGAAATACTTATTTCTTTACTACCCACAAGGGGCTAAACACAGAGAGGACAAAGAAGGACAGACAAACGGATTAAGTCGATTACATCGACCCCAGTGCGTAACTGGTACTTATTTAATCGACCCCGAAAGGATGAAAGGAAAAGTCGACCTCGGCGGAATTCGAACTCAGAGCGTAACGGCAGACGAAATACAGCTAAGCATCTCGCCCGGCGTGCTAACGTTTCTGCCAGCTTGCCGCCCTCATCTCAAGACAATTCTGAGAGAAGTGATTTATGGCCGACCTTTATTTATGGAACTACGTAAGGACGAAAACCACCTCCATGTTACTTACATTAGTAAGAAGACGCCTTTTAATTTAAAAGAGATTTGGCTGTTGTTTCAACTAGATCGAGTGACCTTCACAGAGGACATTTCTTTCTTGACCGTCGTCGTAGATGATTTACAGCTATGAATCTTTATTATTAATGTGTGAATTATTTGCAACGAGAATTTGCTTTAGTTCTATTTGCTTCCAACTAGAAGTTATGTTTTATTTACGCTCAATAATATTTAATATAATGATCATAAAAAAGAGAAAAATAACGCATGTGATTTGATGTCATAAACTTTTGACAGAAAGAAAATGTTGGAATAAATCAATAGAATGTAAACAAAATTTTTGTTCAATACTTTTGAATTTCAGAAAACTAAAGCAAATAAAAGTAACAACTACCACTACCACCACCACCACCACCACCACCACAAGTACTACTACTACTACTACTACTACACTACTACTACTACTAATAATAATAATAATATAATAATAATAATAATAATAATAATAAGTGCAATACCAGGCAGTGGCTCTTATGGCTTCTGATCTTAAATGGTTGGAAATGTTATCATGTACATTGTTTTGTTTTGGTATAAAAGATGGGCTACAGCAAATATTCTGTTCAATACCACAGGTTTGCTTGTCAGTTGTTTGACCTTAACCAGTTGAGCATGTCCCTTAGTGGCTGACGATATGTGCATCTCTGATCACGAGCAGAAGTAGTGGGGGAACATCATCGCCATGTGTTGAGAGGGATTCTTTGGGGTTTGAATAATTCACTTCTGGAAACATAGGTGTTTCGTTCAACATCCTTAAACAGCCCGTAGTCAGGGACTTTTGTATATGTTTCACAAACTCATTGCTGTTCATGTCTCTGAGTATATAATCCTGTTTGCTTGTTTGGTCTGGGTATACAGTTCACGTTATTAATATGGATAGGGATGTTATTTCTCTTCTTGCGCTGACACATCTAGTGTCCGAGATGTTTGTGGTCGTGTTGGTGTTGATATTGGGGATTGTATGTGTGTGACTGTTTGTCGCTTTCCATGTCTCTTGTAAGTTGTACGTTTTCAGTCAAGTACAACGCTTTCCAGTTTCCAAATTATTTCTCTTCTCCTTCACAAGTATCTCTTCTGGGGATTATTTCAAACGGCTTGGTGCTTGAAGCGGGATCAGTAAGTAAGTGTCACCCTAATCTGTTGGTTGTGGACAGTCGACACTTTCCGCCATACCTAGCGAAAAAAGGCAGAGACTGGGGAGGAGGAGGAGGAGGAGGGGGAAGAAGAAGTAGAAGAACAACAACAGCAACAACAAGGGGAAGCAGAAGAAGAAGAAGAAGAAGAGAAAGAAAGAAGAAGAGAAAGCAAAAAGGAGGAGGAGGAGAGGAGAAGAAGGAGAGGAAGAAGAAGAAGAAGAAGAAGAAGAAGAAAAAAGGAGGAGGAGAAGAAGAAGAAAGAAGAAGAAGAAGAAGAAGAAGAAGAAGAAGAACAACAACAACAACAACAACAACAACAACAACAACAGCAACAACAACAACAATGCAGGGTTCTTTAAGCATGATCCGTAAACAAGAGTCATCTTATCCCGCTGACTTTCTTCCCATCATACCCAGCAAAATAAAACTGAGTTGTTTTCATGAAATATTAACTTTTACTCGACCTCAAGAACTCGAAGAGATAGAAAAGACACAAATACACGTCAAGCAGTGGATATTTCAAGTTATACAAAAGATGTGGGGAGTGGCAAAACTGTTGTCCAGTATATGCTTTGGATAAATTAAAGATTTATAAAACTCAAAAATTAGACTGGAATAAATTTTAAACGGATGATTAAAAAAAAACTCCGCCGGTTACGACGACGAGGGTCCCAGCTGATACGATCAACGGAACAGCTTGCTCGTGAAATTAACGTGCAAATGGCTGAGCATTCCACAGACACGTGTACCCTTAACGTAGTTCTCGGGGATAATCAGCGTGACACAGAGAGTGACAAGGCTGACCCTTTGAAATACAAGTACAACTCATTTTTGCCAGCTGAGTGGACTGGAGCAACGTGAAATAAAGTGTCTTGCTCAAGGACACAACGCGTCGCCGGGAATCGAACTCACAACCTTACGATCATGAGCCGAATGCCCTAACCACTAAGCCACGCGCCCTCACAAACGGATGATAAAGTACATAATATTGAAAACAAATTCATTATTTTTATTTACACTTCGCATAGTGTCTCATATTCCGGATCTATTTTTCCATTATTTCTGTCTTGTTATCTTCAAGGATGCAAATTCCGAAATTTTCTGTCATGAGCTCTTCCCTATATTTGAAGTATAGTCCTTTCTATTATAGGCACAGACCCTGAAACTTCGGGGGAGGGGATTTGTCGATGACATCGACCGCAGTTTTCAAATGGTATTTATTTTATCGTCTCCCCAAAAGGATTAAAGACAAAGTCGACACCAGCGGAATTTGAACTCAGAACGTAAAGGTTGGACGAAATGTCGCTAAGTATTTTGCCCGACGTGCTAACGATTCTGCCAGCTGACCACATCCGTATATTTGAAATATGATGCTTTGAATGTCTTTCAGAAATTTCAAATTTTACTCTGCAGTTCAAAATGCCATTCTTTTTCCACCACACCTGTACTTCCATTCGATATTCTTTGTGTATGCCGTACCTGTGGATTAGTATGCACACTTATTGACGCTCTGATTCTGCCTTACAATTTCGTTGAAATCCTCAGGGATGTGGAATGTCTCGGACATTACACGTTAATCCGGGAAGTAATCCGTTTAATCGAAGATCTATATCTTCAGTTTTAAAAAAACCAAGGTCCACCACAACACCCATAAACACCATCACCAATCTTGCAAAAATAGGGCACGTGTGCGCGTGAAAGAGGATGAAGAATATCATCTGTGATGCCCTCACTTCGGTCAGACCCTTTATATATGCGTATGCATGTATGCATGTGTGTCTCTGTATTGTATGGGTATGTATGTATGTATGTATGTATATATGTATCTATATATATATATATATATATATATATATATATATATATATATATATTATATATTATATATATATATATATAATACTATTAAAAGGGATGTTAACGAAATTTAAATATTCCAAAAGTATAGTTGCCCGAATTTCAGTTCAACTTTCTGTAGCAAGTAGATTAAACGTGGATTTCAGTATATTGGCTTAGAAAAACTTTCTTTAGCCCTTGCTTATAAGATATATGTACATATATATATATATATATATATATATATATATATATATATATATATATATATAAATATGTGTGGTGTGTGTTTATGGTTTATGTACACACACATATACACACATACATACATACATATATATATATATTTATATATGCAAATACTGATAGGGTACAGAAAGTGCGTCAATAGCCAACTGGAGAAGATGTTCTCCTGGGGCTACAAGCCACAGTAGAATCCACCCTTAGTGGTTAGCTACATTTAATTGGCAAATATACTTCACATTGTCGTGCAGCTACTGTTTATACCTCGTTCCCAGATTTATTATTGCTTATATATATATATATATCATAGTAATGTTTGTGTTTATGTCATATTTAAAAACAGTTTAAATAAATTGAAGGATCATTCAATGCTTTTATCGAAGTACATATTTTCCTTTTCTATAAACAAGGAGACGGCTGACTGCTTTTGAAATATCGGTTTGCAAGCCACCATTAGACTATACACACATACATATACACATACAGACAAATATATATATATATATATATATATTGTTTTATTATCCATTATATATACCTATATATATATATACATATGTATATATATATATATATATGTATAAAGATATATATATATATCATTAGCTATTTCGATTTTTGGCAAGCAAAAAAAGTCTCCGAGGAACGAATCTAAATACATATGAGGTTATACTTTTTTTATTGTGAATAAAGTCATTTTGTTATATAATTATTCAGCAATATATAAATAAAATTTGTATTAAACTTCCAAAATAATCTGTACACGCAGTCTATTTCATATAATTAAATTAAATTAAATATAGTTTTGGTGTCAGACAGAGGGCAGATTATACATTTTTATTAATTATATTTCTATATGAGACCGTTTTGAAAAGTTTAACCTCGAAGTCATGACTGGAAACTTCAATAAACTTCACTGATTACCAGTGAAACACTGTGCATAACTCTGTGCTTCCGGTTTCGATCACAGAGCATTGCAACTTGGGCAAATGTTGACCAATATCTTGGGAGTGAAATTTGGAAGTCGCTAACGCTTCGGAAGCGCATTCTATGACACCCCTGCCATGTACTCTCATCATACACGTACACATATTTAATCTGTATAAACTCACACGCAGATATGTGTGTGTTTGTGTGTGTGTGTGTGTGTGTGTGAGCTTGTGTGTATGTGTTTGTTTGTGTATATGTATGTGTGTGTGAATATATATACATATATACATACTTATATATATATATATATATATATATATATATATATATATATATATATATATATATATATATATATATATATACCCATGTATGTATGACAAAAGCCTACATGCGTTAGTGATGAATTTAAAAAATTGGGTAAGAAACCAAGCAAAGAGGACAACATTATTGTTTTCCTTTCTCCCGGAGATATTTCTCCACATAACTATTCTTCATTTTGCTTCGGCATCTTAGTTTGAAATTTCTTTAACGCTCTGAACTATTTTTGTTCCATTCCCATTCTCTCTCCTTAGCCTATCCTTCTAATTGTTGTTTCTCTTGTCCGCCTTGTATCGTCTATCTGTCAGAATGTTTTATTGTACTCTACTACGCATTTGTTCCAAGTATATATATATAGGCACAGGAGTGGCTGTGTGGTAAGTAGCTTGTTTACTAACCACATGGTTCAGTTCCACTGCGTAGCACCTTGGGCAAGTGTCTTCTACTATAGCCTCGGGCCGACCAAAGCCTTGTGAGTGGATTTGGTAGACGGAAACTGAAAGAAGCCCGTCGTATATATGTATATATATATATGCGTGTGTGTGTTTGTGTGTCTGTGTTTGTCCCCCTAGAATTGCTTGACAACCGATGCTGGTGTGTTTATGCCCCGTTACTTAGCGGTTCGGCAAAAGAGACCGATAGAATAAGTACTGGGCTTACAAAGAATAAGTCCTGGGGTCGAGTTGCTCGATTAAAGGCGGGGTGTCCAGCATGGCCGCAGTCAAATGACTGAAACAAGTAAAAGAGTAACGAGTAAAGAGTATGTATATATATATATATATAATATATATATATATATAATATATATATATATATATATATATATATATATATATATATTATATATACATATATATATATATATGGCTCCCTAAAAACGGTGGTGTTACTAGATCTTAGCCGTTGGTAATTGGCCCAGCAATCGAATAACCTAAATCGATTCGGGGGTATCATAACATTTATCTTTGTGTAAATGTGAATTTGCATGTGCGTATATAAAAAGGTTAAAGCCTGAAAAATGAGATTTTGCTTTCTACATAATATAAATCTAGACATAACACCCAGTACAAAGACGTGTGTCTCTAATTAAGACAATCCGTTACTTTGTGCATAAATCTATTTCCTAAAATGTCAGGAATAGTTAATGAGCTTTGTCTAGTGGTTCCCATAATTTATTGTCGGTTTATTCAGGTACAATTTGATCCTGATTCCATTAATAACATTGAAACAAAAGCAACGTACTTTAATCTTTCCACGGATATTTTTGGCAAAACTCTTTCGTGTGAGTTTGTTTACAAGTGTGCGAGTTAGTAAAAGAACTAGAAGTAAGTATGCATGTGGTGTGTTTATGTATGTGATCGTGTACATATGTGAGCATGTGTGAGTGTCTTTTTCAATGTTTGAAAGAACAAAAATACAATAATCATAATTCACATTTCTTTCCGAACGATTTTCAAACGGTTTCTGATGTTTGTTCGACCTCTGATAAATATTATTTGCCTTCGTATGAGAAACTTGCATATAAATATATATATATATATATATATATATATATATATATATATATATATAATATATATATTAGTATATATGCATATATATTTCTATATATATATATGCATATATATTTCTATATATATATATATCCTTATATATATATTATATATTATATATATATATATATATATAAATAAATATATATTATTATTTATATATATATATACATATATATATATATCCTTGTATATATATATATATATATATACATATAATATATATATATATATATTATATATATATATATATATATATATATATATATATATATATATATATATATATGTATGTATGTATGTATGTATGTATGTATGTATGCTTATATAATAGCCATGTATGTGTGGGTAGATTCGTTTAAGCAAGCGTCTTCGCATATAATTTGTAACGAGTCACATAACTTCAAGGGAACGTGAGTTTATCTTCTGCAGTAACTAACTTCCACACGAATTAGTTTAGGTTAAATGTCAGGTGAAACAAATGATAATAAATTTCAAGTGTAAAAAGCAATGCTCTATTCAGAAAGCATTGTCTGTTTTATATATATATATATATATATATATACGTTTTCTTTTGTCTTGTGAGATTTCGTTTGTTTCCTGTAGCTTATGTGCAATGAATAATTTATATGTAATTAATAACCAAACATTCACAGTTACACATATGTGTATATTCATTTATTTTGTTTTTCTCGTGTCATAAATTTCTATAGTGTAACTTTGAAGAAAACTTACGTTCATTAACAACCACAGTTCAATTGTTCCCTGTCATTCTCTAGGGGAAAATACACACACAAACACAAACACATTTATATATTTATACATAAGTAACAATGTATGTATATATATATATATATATATATATATATATATATATATATATATATATATATATATATATATATATATTTATTATATATATATATATATATATGTATAGTATATATATATATGTAGTATGTTTGTATATATATTCCATACGCATGCATATATATATATATGTTTATATATATATGTGTATATATATTCATGCGTAAATATAAACTGGTATTTGTACATACATAAATGTATGTATTTATGTATTTACAGTCGCTTTATGACAAGTTATAATAATGTTACATGAAACTAAAGGGCTACACAATTCATTTTAATAGATTACATATTTAACTCGTTAAAGGTCATGTACCTGTATATAAACATTATATATATATATATATATATATATATATATATATATATATATATTACACTGATATAATGTACTTGTTTACACATGTATACATATATATATATAAACATATATATATATGTATATATAATATATATAATACACTTATAAATATATAAGTAAGGTCATGGAACGAATCATCAGAAAAAAACTGATCACGTTCCTCGAAGAAACTAACCGTCTCACTGACACACAGCATGGCTTTTCCCAGGAAGAAGCTGCCTTACGCAGCTGTTACAACACTACGACTGGTACTGAAAACACTACTGATCGCTCACAGGTGGATGTGGTATTATCTCGACTTTGCGAAGGCCTTTGACAAAGTCGACCACGGAGTGATATGTCACAAATTATTCAGACTCGGCATAACAGGAAAAGTAGGTGAGTGGATACATGACTTCCTGAAGGACAGAAGCCAGATGGTTGCAGCCAATGGAGCCCTCTCGGGAAGACACCAATAGCAAGCGGGGTGCCACAGGGCACAATCTTGGGACCCTTGCTGTTTTTGGTGGCGCTCTCGACATGCCCTTGGTAGCACAAACAACATCCCTCACTAGCTATGCTGATGACACAAAGGTAGCACAGGCAATCAAAAACCCAGCTCATGCTGACCTTTTACAACAAGATCTGGATGTCATATACAAATGGGCTGAAGACAACAACATGCAATTTAATGTGGTAAATTTCAAGCCTTACAATATCAAGCTGTAAACACATATACATTACAACACAACTATACTGGTCCAGGAGGGATCGAAATCCCAGTATCGAAATCAATACGGGACCTGGGGATAGACATGAGTGACGATGCATCTTTTTTTCACACATCGCGAAGGTGGCGACAATGTGCAGACGCCTCACTGGCTGGATCCTGAGGACATTCCGGACAAGAGACTGCGAGACCATGTTGACACTATGGAGGACATTTGTCCTAAGCCGCCTGGACTACTGCTCCCAACTGTGGTCACCGCATAGTGTCAAACTAACCACAGAGCTTGAGACAATCCAAAGACATTTCACCAAGATGATTTCCACCATGAAAGAAAAGAACTATTGGGAGAGGCTCAGGGAACTCAATTTGTACTCCTTGGAACGAAGACGAGAGAGATATGCAGTGATATACATATGGAAAATCCTGGAGGGACTAGCACCAAATTTTGGAATTGAGAGCTGTTCCAATCCCCGTACAGGACGTCACTGTGTGGTGCCAAAGGCCGTCTTCCACATCCAGGGTAAGGAGCAGATACTGTAATAGCCTGGGGTTCAGGGGCCCTCAGCTTTTCAACAAACTGCCAAGAAAACTAAGAGATCTACATGATGCGGATGTGGACATTTTCAAAAAACATCTAGACAAGCTGCTTTCCGGGATCCCAGATGAACCCACTGCTAGGTACGAAGGTAAACTAAGGGCAGCAGCTACAAACTCTCCTTAGATCAGTGGCCAACCACGGCAAACTGGACTTAGAGAGGGTAGCAACAAGGCGGTGCCCCAGCATGGCCTCAGCGGATGGCTGAAACAAGTAAAAGAGTAAAAGAGTAAAAGAGTATATATATATATATGTATATATATATGTATGTATATATTAAGCATATAGCTATATATATATACACTACCTACTAATCCACCAATCCATGTATATGCATGTACAATATTAAATACCGTGCATAATAAATATGTGATTCTAGAGAAATAGAACAATATTTTGATGCTAAAGGGTTACAATACCAAACAATAAGAGATAATCTTGCGAATGAAGAATTCTCTAAAAATCATGCCATTAAGAAGAAGCCTAAACGATTGGGTGGAAGCGAGAGTACAGCGGTACTCACGTGCTTCTGGCACAATGGGTGAC